>NW_020169837.1:358844-368809 GCF_002117355.1 Postia placenta MAD-698-R-SB12 | reverse complement strand
GATATCCTGTCTAGGGGGGGATTTGGTCCGATGCTCAGTTTGCTTCTAGGCCATCGAGTTTGGTGCGACTGCGCTCATCAACGTCAGCCTTCGGTCGATCCTGTCGCTTTCTTCCGAGAGGCCTACTCGGGTCGAAGTGAAACTAGACTCATCGTATTGGACAGTCGAATCTCTCGCACCTCGTGGGCAATGTGATGCAAGTGTAGTAAGCAGACCTTCATACTTCTTATTGAATACACGATGTCGAGCACGACATACAGCAACAGAAGCGTCTGCATGCTGACGGCTACCTGACATTTGAGCCACCGGAAGCTTTGGACGATGTGGACATTGTAGCAATCAGGAAGCGATGCACGAACAATGTCGATTCATGTGCGTGACGGCAAGGTGGTGAACTGGCCTTCGTACTGACATTGAGTATGTCCAGCATTTTACAAGTCGTTGTCCTATTTCTCTACGTATGGACCACGACTACGCCGTGTAACGAACGCCTATTACAGTGAGAAGGAAGCTCTTGTCTCCATCAAGGGCATGGATGAGACATTGCTACGGTACGTCATCTTACGGTCCTCGATGCTGTTTCTAAATTGGCGCCAGGTCTGGAAGATATCGCCTACATCCCGCCATCCTGGACGCCTGCCTGCACATGACGGCATTCCGGCCCTTCAATGGCAACTATGATCACAATGCGTACTATCTTCCTGCTCATGTTGACGCCGTAATTCTGCACCGTAATGTTCATGAGAAGCCACTTCCGCGTCATCTCTATGCGCACGTCGTGTTTAAGGGATGGACACCAGGTTCGTTTCGCTCTTATTCGCGCGCGACGTGTGCTGACCACCTCGCGATCTCAGAACAGATATTTTACAATATTGCGCTCGTGGATGACCTTGGACGACGCATATGCACCCTGCAATCTCTGGCAGTGGAAAGACATCACATTGATCCATTACCGATGATCGTTCGCCCACTTCACTTGATCTATCAGCCTGCATTTGTATCTGCAAATTTGGACGTGCCGCAATCTGTGGAGAGCAACGGCAATTGCAGGTCGATATGGGATGTGGACAATGACATAGTGAGCTGACGTCGATGAGGTGGCCAGTTTTACAGCAGCGCTGACGTTGTATTAGATCATTCCATGTTCCACAGTGTCTGTCCCCTTGGATGACACTGCGCTACGCGATGTTGTGGCGCTGCGATGGACGTTGGCATCCTTGGCCTCTGAGGGCCAGCGCGTACTGCGACTAGCCATCATGACCACGGGTAAGATGCAACACCATCTCTGGGCCGCGAGTATCATCTCATTCTGGATATAGAGCCGCACATATTTCCATACGTGACGTCGGTCCTCAACGCATTCCCTTCCATCTTCTACGAGATCTTCGTGGGCGACGAAGGCCAGCGCGACATATGTGCGTTGGGGCTGCAATCTGGGGTCGTGCGGACCGCCGACGTAGATGCGTTGCTCAAGGATGAAGAACCTTCGAATCCCCAGTGCTACGACATCGTACTCATCCGTAGTGTCTTGCATGAAGGTGTTAAACTCGCTCATATCATCTCCGGAGCGGGTCGCTGTCTGGTACCCGGAGGCGTTTCGATAGTGACTGCGCAGTCGCATATGCCTCAATTTTGCGACGAATGTGAAGGCTCAGGAATGTACGTTATAGATCGCATTACGAATACGCAAGGCTCCTCGCCCACAGCCACCATCATTGGCCGTAAGACGTCCATCGGCTATCTTACCGCCGCATCTCGAACACTGTTCGAAGAGGAAGCAGCCTTCACATTCAACTACACTTACGGCGGCGAGATAGACCTTCAGTGGGATCTTAGCGGGCTCAATCCATCCGAGGAACTGGACATATGGGTGCTAGCTGTCGAGGGTCGTGACGGTGGATTGGCCGCTGGCCTACTCCGCGCTCTTCGAAGAGAGTACGTCACTTGGACGATCCGGCTCGTCACTTTCCCCGACACCTTTACAGAGGAAATGAAGAAGGAGCATCTTCTCAGACTACCGGCGGCGATGAAGAATGAGCCAGAAATTATGATATCGCCTGAAGGCGACTTCCTCGTTCCTCGGCTGGTCCCAATCCCGTCTTCGGTCCCAGAAGAGTACGCAAGGTGCAAGGCCCTGGATGAAGACGTTCCTCCTGGGAAGGTGCTTGTGGATATCCGATTCTCCTATACATCCAGTTCATGCTCGGCCGTTATTGGTACCATCAAGAAATCGAGGGCAGCGTCTCTGGCAGCAGGGACACACGTAGTGGGCATTCTCGATTGCGCGCCGCCTCAATGCTCAACGGTTGATCCTGATGTTCTACATCCTGTATCAGTTGATATTCTCAACCTGGGGACCACAGCTGCCATTGGCCTCCTAGGTTTCCTCTCCGCGGTTCTTGCGCCGGGATTATGCACCTTTAACTTCAAGCATCTGAAGCGACTACAGTCCATGCGCATCCTACTAACGCACGCAGACTCGCCAATCGGGCGTGCAATCGCATTCCTGTACTCCGCTTTCAAGATCGAAGTTTTGCAATTCCATCAAAATGCTACTATGCTGGAACTTGCCCGTGCGGGTACTGACGGCTTTCACTTGATTATTTCTGGGTATGCGGAAAGCGAAACGGCCCACATAAGATTACTGCGCTCTCTACTCCGATCTGGCCGAGGAAAAATGTTCATGTGGAACACTGCGGGAGGGGACATTGTCGACATTCTTCAAAGAGACCCTTATCTTATCCAGGATGCTCTTACTGTTGCAGCTCCCCTGCTGGAACAACACGCAACGTTGTTACACTTTACGCCCTCTTCCCCACTTAGTCCTGTGTTGAACGCGGTGGACTCATCCCTTCATACACCAGACCGTATTACGCTCTTTCATGCAGATAAAACGTACCTTGTCATTGGCGGGATTGGGAACATTGGCGCGCATTTATGCAAGTACATGTACGAGGTACGGATCTTCGTCAGGTGTATCACAATGCCTTTCTAACTTAAGCTTTTCAGAGAGGCGCAAGACACCTGATTGTCACATCACGTCGCGGCCGGTCAGGGCTAGAGGACATCACGAACCCCACAGTGCGCCGCCTTTTCCTTTACATGGAAAGTCTAGCGGACCTGGACCTCCGCTTGGAAGCAGTAGATGCCCTTTCTTTGTCCGACATGGCCAACTTGGTCAGGTCGACGAACATGGAGATTGGTGGATGCATCATCCTGACCGCCGTGCTCTCCGACCGGACTTTCCAGCACACAACAGAGGCCGACTTCAAGGCCGTTTTTGCGGGCAAGTTAGGTGTGCTGGAGACTTTACGAGGTGTATTCGATGTCAGTCGCGCGGACTTCATTGTCGCGTTTACTTCCATGTCTGGTCTATTTGGATTCGGTGGACAAACGAACTACGGAGCGTGCGTCTTTCATTCTGTAGTCGATCGACCCATTGCTTAAATGATCAATTAGGGCCAACACCGCGCTGGAAGATGCGATATCGAATATGACAAATGCATTTGCTTTTGTATGTCCTGGCATCCTAGACTCATCCCTGATGTTGGCTGGCCACGAACTGGCAGTGCCACGTCTAGGCCATGCAATTCAGTGGTCTATTTCCGCCGAAGGTGTGTAAACTCCGATAGACAGGATGGTGTTAATGACGGTGAAACCTATTACGCAGAGATGGTGCTGTGGTTCGACGATGCGATGACGCGGTATCGTAACCAACGTTTCACGCGCTACGTACCAGACATGGATTGGGAGGCGCAGAACCGTACTCTTGGGATGACAATCCTAGGCGAGCATCTTATAAGCAGTCAAGCATCCGTCCAGACCTCCGCAGAAGACAGAGGCGACCAGATTGTGGACCTTGTCCGCACCACACTCAACATTGCTGCTGTCGACCTCTCTAACGACACGCCTCTGACGGCATACGGCATCGACTCGCTCTCCGCCGCCAGGCTCTCACTCCTGCTTCGTCCATACGTTGAGGTCACGCAACTCCAGCTGCTCGCCAACGTAACGGTAGGCGAGCTGTTGCGCCGTGCTTCGCGGAAGTCACTGCAGAATGTCTCTGCGATTGGAGTAGTGACTTCTCAGCCTAAGGACAAGGTCATGCAGGATCTTGTCACGAAGTACGCGCCAAGCACATGTGATAATGACGTGCCGACAAGCCCATGTCCAGAGCCCATGGAACAGACGGTGCTCATCACTGGAACGACGGGCGCCCTTGGGTGCAGCATACTAGCGCAACTGCTCTACAAGGATCAGATCAAAACTGTATATGCCCTAAACAGAACGTCTACGAGCGGATCTACTTTACAACAGCGGCAGGTGGCCGCCTTCATCGATCAGGGCTTTTCCAAGTCCTTGGCTACATGTTCGAAGCTAGTCTTGCTCGAAGGCACCTTGAAGAACACTGATCTTGGGATAGACAGTCATACTATGAACGACGTTCGTTTCTCGCACTCAGCATTAATATATGAAGTGCGTTCGACTAATCATTTACTTACAGATATTGTCCAGCGTGACACATATCATCCACAATGGTCGGATATAGCTTCTCTTTTGTATGAATAGTATTCTGACCCTCATGCACCAGCCTGGACGATCGACTTGTATTCTCCGCTGGAGAGCTTTGAGGACCAGCTTGTCGGCACACGCCACTTACTAGATCTCGCTGCTCGGAGCAAACTTTCCACACGTCCTTCCTTTGTTTTTATCAGTACAGTCGGGATCTACCAAGGTAATATTTTTTTATTACCTCTATAGAGCATCCTCACCAAGCACATGCCATAGAACACGACCAGTCCACCCCAGCCCCGGAAGAGTCGATCACCTCTCCCCATATAGCCATCCAGAGCGGATACACCGAGTCTAAGTGGGTTGCAGAGAGACTCGTGCAAACGGCGGCGCAGTTGGGAATGCTGAACGCGAGCGTCTTCCGCGTCGGCTTGTTGACTGGTGGCGCGAGCGGTTCATGGGACATTAATCACTGGTTTCCCGCACTCGTACAGTCTGCGACGTATCTTGGCTGCCTGCCTGAGGGTCACGAGGTGCGATTATTATATCTGCCCTACTCCGATTCGTATCGAGTAATTGCTCTCCCCGCAGATCATTTCCTGGATACCAATGGACCTCGCCGCCACTGCGATCGTGGAACTGTGCGGTGTCCCTGCAGACACGTTGCATCTCGTGCATCCGCGCCCAGTAACATGGGATACCATCATGCAGCCGCTGGCCTCCGCGCTAAGCGTGCCGCTAGTTCCTTACGCCGAATGGTTGGCGCGCTTGGAGAGCCTTGCTGAGGACCAGGAGACGTCTGCCCACGGGAAACAAAATGAGCGAGCGGCATTAAGGCTTCTGTACGTTTATCGCAAGGCACACTCGACGCTGGCGACGCCGCGCAGGTTAGAAGAGAGCATGGGCTTGATGCCGCGGGTTGCAACAAACAAAGCACCGCGTCTATCCAGCGCCTTAGCGGACCAGGCTGTGCGGCAACTGGGAACAGGGGATGTTGAGAGGTGGCTGTCATACTGGCGGTCTGTGGGCTTTATTCCGCCTTAGCCCGTATTTAGTCTGTCCACCTTCCAGAGGTTGTAGGGTACATTCGCGTTGTGCGCTTATACGCCTTGTGTACATGCTACGCGTTTGTATAATGTATCACGTAGACAGCAAATATTCAGACAGATTTTTTATTAGAACCTGTCAGCGAGCGCTGGGGATAGGAGTGTTGACAAGCTGAGTATATTTCAAGGGGTGTATACGTCTACAGTCACTGGCATAGACAAGAGCATCGTACGTAGCCCATATTTACGTTATACAAGTCGAAGCTCCGGGATCTACATGCGCTAAGGGGGTCGCTATAATCTGGGTTATGAATCTCACAAATTTTATATCGTCCTAAGAATGGACGGTCAATATGGGGATCAGACAATCTGCGTGCGCTTCCTGGATGAGTATAACAGCCTCGAAACGATCAGGGTCATAGAGCCAGCCAACATGACGACCTAATGAGTGGTAAGTCCAAGGATAGACAGTATACAATTGGAACGCACACTGCTGAAGACGATTGGTCTGAACCATTGGTGGTGCGTGTCGTACAATGCTCCATCGATGGGTGTGCCTGTGAGGATCGCGAAGGAGTTGACAAAGTATGTGAGCCCCAAGCGAATGCTAAGCAAGACGGATTCGTGAGACACTGATACACATACTGAAGTACAACCTTGCCACTCACCCAATTTCCTGCACATTATTCGCAACACTGGCAGCGGTGGGCAGTATCAAAGCCATGACTATGATAGCATATTTCAGCCCCTAGGTGAACAAGTAACACACAGCGACGTGCCAACCTGCACCAGAGAAGAATCCATACAGTATCGAAAACACAATAACGGTTCCTGTGTTGACAGCGCCGAACATGGCGAAGACGAGTCCACCTGTGACGATGACAACAGGCACAAAAATATTGAACGTGCCGATACGATCCGCGAGCAAGTTTGGTACGATGCGCCCAGGTATTGAGGCTGCATTCAATATAGCAACCTATATGCTAGCGTCAGGATTTGGTGGAATACAGAGAATGGATGCGAGTGATATTTCCGGTGTAGAATGCGAGCGCCTTAGATAGGCGATGCACGTCCATCCATAGTTGTAGGTAGAAGGCTGTGTCGTGGTCAGGTTGATTTTGATTTTGGGTGATCATTCTAACTGCTGCGTACACACGAAATTCACTCCCCAAGTTGCGAAAAAGCTCCTGAAGAGTTCACGGTGAGCATCCGTCATCGACGAGCATGTTACCAACTAACCCTGATAAGAACAAGAGAAATGCGCGGTCCGTCATTATCGACTTGACCTCAGATACGGAACCAGATGGTCGACGCTTGACACTCGGTAGAGGGGCCGTCATGACACTGTTAGCGATTATGACAAGTCCTAATGTAAGGAACGCCGTCGCACGGACAGCCCACGCGAAGCCGGCTCTGCCATAGATCATATTATTGAGCATGATTGGGAATATCACTCCGCCGACACCTGAGCCTGCACAAGGGTCATTTGACTCGCCCATGAAGTAACTGGTGTGAGGCGTCTGACCTGTCATGACAATACCCATTGCAAGAGAGCGATGCTTGCTCCAGTGATGCGTCTGTACTGACATGGCTGGAACCAGCATAAGCCCACTACCTATACCCATGCCCACCCCTTGAGAAAGTATAAGTTGATAGTACTGGTGTGGATCGGCCAGCGATAGCATGAACATGCTGCTCGAACCAAGCTGTGTCACTAGATCGCGACGTGAAGCAAGATGTAACTCACGAGAAGACATGTAGGGCGCTCCCAGCAGCTAAGGTATAGTGAAAGTGTCCCAGATCGAAGAGCTTTCCGGCTGGCAGACCGACAAACAGCATGAGAAAGGTCTAGAAAGCGATTAGATCAAGAACTGTAGGAGAGGTGAGAACCTTGAGGCGTGCCTGCAAGGAACCAATCCAGCTGATACCGGATGAACTCGAAGAGCCTAACAGGACATAATAGTCCTGATAGACACCGAACGACATGCAGTACCCGAATGTGGACGTGAGAACACAGAATCTGTGGGATGATGATGCACCCAGTCATCTACTTCTAATGCCAAGGACATACCCTCCCAAGACAGAGAGCCATGCCCATAGGCCGCCATCTACGGGTGTGATATGAGGAGGACCAATTGAATGTTTGTCGATATCTTCGAGTGTAAGGTCAGGTCGGGGAATGGACAAGTCTGAACCCTTGACGTCTCCTATCACAGTCTGCATGGCCAGATATTGCTGTAGTAGCTTAGGAGGCGATGAAGAAAGTATGGGTATACGTATCACCGCTGAGATATACCGGTCAATAGACTGTATATACTGGAGGAGAGCGTCAAGTTGCTTGCCTACAATGTTTGCATGAGATATGGTGGCCACTATTTATCGCGGAGGCGGCGTCTACAACCCTGTGATAACCTGCTTCTGCTGCTGTTTTGAAATTGGGCTTCTTTACCTTTGAGGACACCACGAGCTCCGGCAGGACGTGAACGCGCCCTGAGTGGCGATTGCGCGGCCGTGCTATATCCTATATGCAAAGTCATTCAGTCTTCAAGGCTTCTCTCCCAGGTCCCTGTGCCTGATAGCCTGACCAAATCAAGCAGAGCGTGGTGTGTTTTGACAGAGAAGAGGAAACAATATGTAGAACTCGTGGTCAGTAGTACCCATTCTAAATGAATGACGCTGCGAGAATTCAAGTTGTTCAATGTCGCCATACCGTGGCCAAGGGGAGCACAAACAATTAAGGCTCATGCCCGGCTTCTGGCCCACACGGGTATCCTGGTAGCACCGATTCCACCAAACCCGTAACATGATCCCGGAGTTTACTACCTCCTCGATGAGCAAGGTTTTTGCGGATGTCAACGAGTAGCGCTTTGAGGAGACGCGCGGCTGAGAATATACCCGTCCTTTGGGGTGAGCGAAATCAGGCCAACGAACTCTAGATAGTAGTCTCAGTGATTGAGATTTCGCGTCTAGGAACTGAAGGCAGGGTCATGCGACTCCTTCTCCTCACCTCGTTGCCGGGTACCTGACGCGGCTCCCACCGCACGAGGCAACGATTCACCTTGTCTTGTATCAGACCACTTAGCGCCCTTGAAGCGCCCGCATGTAACGGTCACAGCAGACCAAATGCCCAGACCCCTGTTCGCGATGGTGGAATGCGGATATGATGGGTACGAGACAACTGAGTATTGGTACTCTGAACTTACTTCCATTCTTATTTATTGTAAACATGGATAAACCTCGACATGTGATAAGGAATAGTCACGTAGAGCGGACTTCTGTTGTTTTTGCTCACCTCGGCTGAAGTCCGTAAGTCATTCATGCTTGTTTACATACCTTTACTTGTACTGACTCCCTGTAAAGGATTTTTTCTCTCGTTAGGTATACCAATCAGCATTGGGTCAGTTGCCTGCCAGTCGTCCCAATCGTTCCCACAATTGGGGCAATTAACCGACGACTGTACGACAGTCGAAAAGTCGCGTCGACATTTCCCGCGGTTTGCGCAGACACGGCCTGATGGTCACGTGAGCAATTCTGGTGTCAGACGCCCAAAGAGTCCCGAAGAGGCAGCAGATCAAGGCACAGACCGAAAAAACAAGCGACCAAAACAAGCGACAAGAATCTCGCCTCCTCGAACAGCGACAAATAGAAATTGCGAAGAGCGCCGTCCGCTATCAGCGCAGAACATAGCCGGCCATTCTTCCAAAATTATTAAAGACGGGCCGTGACGCGTTAGAAGGGACATGCCAACAAGTATGCAGATATTAACAGATGATTGGGGAATGAGATTCCTGGTGACGCACGGAGGCAGTGTCCCAGTAACGACCAGGCTTCAGGGAAAGACAACAAGTATAGCAATGACAGTAATACGAAGTCAGTATCTAGGAAGCCTGGACCAGATTGCATGAACAAAGCGTTATACATGCGAGTAATACTCCTTTCAGCTGCTGCGCATGAATCCCGTAACACGCCAATATGAGAGCCACCTTTCTACATCTTCCGGTCCCAGTTGCTGTGTGCTCCCTTCCTGAAGAATACGCGAGATACGTACAGCTTTGTCCATGGCAACCCGTGGCATCAAACCCATACTTTCCTCCAGTCGCTCCGGCGTCGCCAAGGCCTTTCGGTAGACATATAGAAGACGTAGCGCTGCCTTGTCGTTTTTGCCCGCATGCGTGGCATGCACATCTCCATCTTCTGCCAGACTCTCAAGGCGAGCAAGCCATTCAACGTACGGGACCAGAGGGACATTGAGTTTCGACGCAAGTGGCTCCATGATGGCGTTCCATCTGACCGGCTGCGGGTGGACAAGGTGTAGCGTATCCGCTGCAATATCGCACATATCAACGATGGTAGCGGCGGCGAGATCCACAGGTATCCATGATACGATCTGCAGCGCAGTTGTCAGCC
>NW_020169837.1:354524-356635 GCF_002117355.1 Postia placenta MAD-698-R-SB12 | reverse complement strand
AATCCCGCATATTCGATGGTACCTCGACGTCACTTGATTTGGTGTCGACAGGAGAAGACAATACCGGTTGAAGGTCTGTTACGTGTTCTTCCAGCATGGGGACAACAACCGCGAGAGCATCCTGGACCGAGCAAGGATCCGTTCGGAGAATGTTGGTAACGCCCTCGTCTTCCGTATTCCACAGGAACATCCTCCCTTCGCCTTGGAGCAGAAGAGATCGCATGAAAGTGATTGGGCCTGCGTCAGTGCCCTCATATCCAGAGATGATCAAGTGGAAGCTCCCCTTGCCCACACGGGCAAGGTCAAGCATGCTGGCGTTCTGGTCGAGTTTCACGTGCTCGACCTTTAGCACAGAGTATAGGAATGCGATAGCTCGTCCAACTGGCGAATCAGCATGCGTCAGCAGGATGCGCATGGACTGCAATCGCTGCAGACGTCGGAAGGTGGATAGTCCGGGAGCGAGAACCGCGGAGAGGAATCCCAGGAGGCAGGCGGGACCAGCGGCTGCCAAGCTGTGCACCTCGGGGGACACATGCGATACCAGGTCCGCGTGGATGATGGATGGCTGTACAGGGACGCCGTCGAGGACGCCCACCACGC
This sequence comes from Postia placenta MAD-698-R-SB12, assembly GCF_002117355.1. NCBI lineage: Eukaryota > Fungi > Basidiomycota > Agaricomycetes > Polyporales > Adustoporiaceae > Rhodonia > Rhodonia placenta. The sequence continues at coordinate 356,035 of NW_020169837.1, read as the reverse complement.
ATGTGCCCGCTGGTAGCATAGGCGACTGCGTCCCGTTGACAATGCCGAGGATTGCCGCACAACTATTGAACGTCCACGAAGAACATACGTCCACTAGCACCTTGTCTAGAGGGACACTTCCAGGGATGCTTTTCTGCTCCGAAACTGGATCTGGAACAATGGGTGGTATCGGGACTAACCGAGGGACGAGAAATGTGCCCTCTGGAGAAACCAGTATCTCCGGCTCTTGACGCATTATGGCTGGTATTTTCACAAGATACTCATTCCTCTGTTGCTCGGAGAATGAGGGTGGGAAGACGACAAGCCGTATGGTCCAAGTGATGTACTCGCGTCGGAGAGCACGTAGGAGACCTGATGCGCGTCCGCTGTCGCGGCCTGCCAAGATCCATACGTCCAGCTCTTCGGACGAGTCCAAGTTCCTGAAATACTGTTGAAGAGTCATCTCCTGGCCGTGGCTGTAAGCGAAGATGAGTGCATCGCGGGCGAACAGCATGGTGTCGGTGGTGGAGCGATAGTCGATACGTTGACTAACAATTGTCGCAGCGGACGGAGGGTCAGAATTGCCCTGCTTGCTGCCGAGGACGGCCATGCCCAGTTGCTCGTATGGCCCTCGAATGGATTCCTCGACCTGGTATCCACAAGATGCGTGCAGCTGTGCTGTCACAACAGAAATCCCTCCCGGCACCACGCAGCTACTGCAGCGCAATAAAATGGAGCGGAATCTATCCTCGTCGGATGATCGATCGAAGACCACGAGGATGTCGTAATATGGATGTTCCGGGAGGTCTTCGCCCGTAAGCACCTTATCCAGGTCTGCAGTTCGAACCACACCAGACTGCACGCGTGACGCATACAGCTCCCGTTGCTCTTCGTTACCGACGAATATCTCGAAGAACAATGCAGGAAATTCGTTGAGGACAGTGATCAGGTATGACACGAGTTCGCGTTCTGCGGCAGCATTCAGCACAAGCTCGGATGTGACATATAGAATTACTCGTCACCCTTTGTAGCGATTGCTACTCGCACTACGCATTGAGAGGCATCTCGAGCAAAAGCTGTAACGGCACGTTGCAGAGCCGCCCCCTGTTGGAGTGCAGCTGATCTCAGAGCCGACGCCAGCAAACGAGAATCAGCCTTATTGCAAATCAGCGATCAAGCACTGATGGACAGGTTGGCCAGCTCACATTAACGTCAATTGCATCCCATTTTATTTGCAGCTGATCATCGCACGACAGAGAAGCAGACGCTGGTCGCTGTGAGGGCAAGGACGCAGGCTGATAGATCAGGTGTAAAGGCCGCTGCACGGTAGGTATTGGATCGATATGATGTTTAGCCATTATAAGCGATTGCAGGGAGCAGATACGCTGTCCGTAATCATCCACGAGCGCAATGTCGTAACATATCTGTTCTATTAATGATATCCTGATGAGCTTTTGTCCTTCATATATGAATAAGACGGTACTACCTGGCCACCATTCTTTGAAGACGACATGCGCATAGAGATGATGCGG
>NW_020169837.1:295212-354072 GCF_002117355.1 Postia placenta MAD-698-R-SB12 | reverse complement strand
CGTCATGTGCAGGCAGGCATCCAGAATTGCAGGATGCAATCGATATCTGCCAGACCTATGGCAAAGTCACGTATGTGGTTTGGGAGGGTAGAAGGACAACATACTGCTTCAGTGCATTATCCATCCCTTTGATGGAGACAAGAGCTTCTTTCTCGCTGTAATAGACGTTCGTCACGCGACGCAGTCGGGGGCCGTAGGCAGAGAAGTATGAGAGAGACGAGTAGAACGCTGTACAGAATCCGCCAGTCAGTATTGAACCTGTCATACAGCCCCAAAACTGCGTACATGAGCCCACATGGTTTTTGCATCGCTGTCGGATTGTGGCAATATCTATATCTTTGAGAGGCTGAGATGGCTCGAACGTCAAGTATCCATCTGCATGCAGGCGCTTCTGCTGCTGGGTAAAAGGAATCGGTTACTTATATGTACTGTGCATGGAGTCCCAACGATGCCTACTTTGCCCGAGTGCCAATCATGAGACGTGACAGATTGGACTTTCCAATACGATGAGTTCAACACCACTTCTACCGCCGGTGGGATTTCAGATGAAAGGGACAAAATCGCCTTGAGGTCAACGTGCAGAAGAGCAGTGGCGCCAAACTCGATGGCCTAGACACATAACAATGAGAAGTTGATAGCACGGCTAAGAGACAGAAATATTACCATCTCAATGAACCCCGCCGCGGGCATGATTGGCTCTCCTCTGATGACATGCTCTGCAAGGACCGGATGCGTATCCTTGTTAATTCTGAGATACCGATGGTTCAGTGGTCCAAGATGGGGTTCCATCTGTTTCGCATATCCAGGCGTGTCCGGATAGAGTGCGTAGCTCTTCTTCGAGAACGGATAGGTGGGAAGGGAGACGTCGCATTCGTAGCAGGCTCGATTGTTGAGCGCGGTAAAATTGACGCCATTGAACCCAGAGGCGGTCAGCTCACCGCACACCCTCAGTAGATCGACATGATCCACAGACGGCATATTTGGCTTCACGCGATGCATCGTCGATATGACCGGGCTACCGTCGCCGGCCATGGATGAGATGTAGGACACCAGGACAGGATGTGGTGAAATCTCTACAAATGTGCACGACTGCGACGCGGTAAGCCTTTCCATCGCTTGCGTGAACCGTACGGGCGATCGCGTATTCCTCCAGAAGTAGTCGGCGTCGATCGAGTCGGACAACCTCTCTCCCGTCAATGTTGAGTACGTCGGGATCTGTGGGACGTGCTGGCCAGGGTACCGCTCAAACAGTGCTCGGAGCTCTCTGCAGTAGTCCTCTCGACACTGCTCCATCATGGACGAGTGCATGGGCACGCTCGTGCGTATCTTGCGACCGAACACCCCCCGAGTCTGACAGACCTCCAGCGCCCGTGTGATCGCGATGTCGTGGCCCGCGATCGCGATGGCAGAGGGTGAATTGAAACAGGCGATCTCGAGGATGTTGTCCGGGAGTTCTGAGCGTACGCTGGCAATGATTTCCTCTGCGTCTTCCTCCCCGCATGATATGGCCGCCATACCACCACCGAGGGCTTCGAGAGGCGCGAAAGCACGTCCGCGAATGACGGCCAGCTCGAAGGCCATCTCCTTCGGAGCGGCACCGGACGCGTAAAGCATGGCAGTTTCTCCTGCAGAATGGCCGATAATGATGTCAGGCTTCATGCCGAAGCTCGCCAAGAGATCGAAGAGCGCTATTTGGAACATCGCAATGGAAGGCAAGATGAGAGATATTGGCCATACGTCCTTGAGCTTTCCTGGAGATCCACAGCCATCGAAAAGACCATAGTCACGAAGCATCGAACTGCCTGTCAACGTCTCATAGATCCTGTCCATCTCTAGAACACTATGACGGAAGACGGTGAATCGTTCGAACAACTCTCTTCCCACTGAAGAAACATTAGGGACGAGTGTATGCGAGGGAGCTGAGGGACGTACTGCGCTCGTGCTGAGGCCCTTGTCCTGAGAATACAAACACCACGGGACGTGCCTCGCGCGGGCAAAGCTGAGGGGAGGAGAATTGAAGTGCTCCCAAAGCCGAATCGGCAATCGCGAAGGAGCGCCAAGTCATGGAACGAGATCGACGCCCGAGGATCGTGGACAAGACAGGCATCTCGTCGGCACTTCTAGTTGCCATGTTGGTGATCGACTCCGAAAATGCGACCGTGCTACGAGAAGACAACCCCGCAGATACGAAGAGACTTGGCCGTGCAGCCATGAACTCCGTACGAAGATCTAAGGACACGCGAGTCGGTGGTCCTTCTAGGACGGCGTGCCCGTTCGATCCGCCGATCCCAGAGCTGGACATAGCAATCAACGAGCCACGCGCGGAGTGACATGGAAGAGGGGTTGTGGACCGTGGCACGCGTAATTGATACTTGAGCCACTGTATTGCGGGATTCAGCTCCTTTATGTTGACATTGGGAGGGATTTGGCGTGATTGGAAAATGGATATAACTTTCGAAAGTGATGCCAGGAAGGCGACGATCTCAGTATGTCTTAAAAACTGAACGTCAATCGCTGGTCGTGACTCCGAATAGCAGAGCGCATTACCCAATGTTTCCCTTGACGCTCCCTATCAGCACTTCATCTTCACGACTAAATTCCTCTCCGACCCAGTTGACTTCGGTAGGATCGCCTTTCGCCGTACCTATATATCCATAGATTTAATGGGTACAGGTATCAATGCTCGACGAGGGAACTGACCTGTAGCATGAAGTTCGATAAAATCCACTTCTCGTGGGTTGCGTTCTGCAAGCTTGAAAGCTCGTCGCATTGCATCACGCTGAGCTTCAGCCACTGGTGCACCAGGAGGAGCTCCACCGCCAGAGGAGTTTATTGCCGTGGCTAAGATCTACATATCGTGGTCAGAATACATACCGCATTGGGGAAGACGGTATTGGATGCATACCGTCGCATAGATCTGATCTGCATCCTGGAGCGCCTGCTGAAGAGGTTTAATCACAATCGCCACACAAGCTTCCGCCCTTCCAAACCTGGGCCAAGAGGTTAATGAGAGTGCTGATATGCTCAGGATAGTTTCATTACCCGTCAGCCGACGCATCAAACGGCTTGCATTTCCCATCGCGGGATAGGAGGGACCCTTGACTGTAATTGAACCAATCAATGAAGCTAGCGAGCGCCTCTATCAATGTTTGGCAGCCTAGACATGGGCATTTCGCTCACCGGTGGTTGAGCTGACATCCAGCCACGACAGCAGCATCACATTCTCCATTTGAAATGGACTGCACTGCCAAGTGCAGTGCTGTGAGGGAAGAGCTGCACGCCGTATCAGTTGGGACAGATGGTCCGAGTAAATCGAGATGGGTGGAGACGCGGTTGGATATCATGGATGGGTTTCCCGCGAACGATCCTTCACAATCAAACTCGTCCTAGAAGGTGTTGTAAGTGCCTGAATCATGCGAGCAGCGGTGTAAATCCTTACCGGGTCAGCGACATTGGTCAATTCAAGATTCGTCCCAGAGGTGAAACACCCAACGTTTCTAGTGCGATAGTCGATTCCCGAGTCCACGAGGGCCAGGAAACATTGTTCTATCAGCTTTCTGGTCGCTGGAGCCATGGAGCGGGCGTCTCTAGCAGAGATTCCAAATTCGACGTTGTCAAACAAGTCTATGTCCTTGAGAAATGATCCACCATTGACTCGTATTTCTCCGCGGTTTTTGCCTTTCCACCTGGTGTACGTGGTAAGCCACGTGCTCAATGACACCATACGTGAGAGGAACGTACGCCTCGACATTGAATCTGCCATCCGGCATGCATTCGTAAGACTCCTGGCCGTTGAGCAGGAAATCGAAGAAGGAGCTATGTTCTAAATTCGCCTTCGAGCAAGCCCCGCTAGGCAACTCGGCAGAGATTCCGACCTGAGAAGAATGAGGATTGATGTAATACTATAGAGGAAAAGACATACTATGGCGATAGAGGTAGACATTGCTCAGGTCGATGAAAACTGACATCTCTTCTCGGTACTTAAACTGCTGGATGCGCGTCTGAGTGGAGAATGGACGATGAACCATCAGAATGTGAGCATTGCTGAAAACACCTACCGTCGGGTTACGCATTGGTGCATGATCCATGAGCGATGATACACGGAGAATATGGGCATTTCGGCTGGGGTATATTCCACGCTGTCAGACCATCATGGACGCCCAATCTGACGCTGCTTGAACACAATACCATGATCACAACGCAGTTGCTCTTACGCGACAGAGCCACAAACGACATATAGCTCGCTAATCTCCTGAGCGGTTCCCGGGTGAATTGAGTTTACCACGTCCGTAGACGCCTTTTTTAAAGGGGATTGTGTGTTTCTACTGAGATCTGAGTGGTTAGAGTACTTCATAGCCTTGGTTCAGTAACATTTGAAATCTGGAAACCACGCACGGCATCAGGTCTATTGTCGCTATCAGGTACCTGGCCGCACGAGTTGGTGTTAGTAGCAGTAGCATGATACAGTCTCGGACTCAGTCATTCACACTAGCCCCTTCGTTCGCGGAGCATTTGACGAGGCGCCAGGCAGCACAGAAAGTTAGAAGCGCCCTGCCAGCACAAAGGGAGGTTTAAACTCCGCATTAGATCGAATCTCGATCTGGCCAAGTAAATACCTTCGTGACATCATCATGCTTCCCGCTACGATGACAGCTGATTCCATATCATAGCTAATTTTATTACTTACTCGAGAATATTTGTGCGGGAGCAGGGGTTTATGGTCCCGCCCTGGCTGCGGCAAAGCATGGTCACAGCCACAAAGTAGGCTGTTGTTTCCAGGGCCCGCCTATCCCCGCCCGAAGTCCGCCTACGCGCACATTGAGTTTGACAAGTCTATCGATGTGGAATCAGCCGGGATACTCCATTTGTCGTGCGGGAGAAACAGCTTGACTGTCATGCAGCCGAGCTGGCAGACTCGGAGACCCCTTGGGAGAAAGCGGAAATGCTTACTTACACGGGACGACACTGACTAGGCGCGCCACAAGAGAACGTGTGTAGATACGTGAGCCAAGCACTTCTTCTCCGCCCGTGCCGATGCCGATCTGTAACGGCGAACATACATTGTTATATGGGTCTAAAACGATCGGATGTTCGCAAGCTCCCGGGATCCAAATCGAAAGTTATAACTACATTACGGGTTAAGGCTAGAACACGTCTCGACCGAGAACCAACTGGCGTTCATTGCAGAGGCGCATCACAAAGTTTTCATGTCCCGCGTTTGGACTAGTACTCCCTGCACCGCATGAAACTACTTACTAGCGTTGACGCGGTTCATCAGTCTGCCGGATGCCGCTCTATACTTAGGCCATTGCCTCCGCGAAGAGAAGGTTCGAGGTTCCAGAGGAAAGAGATATGGCCATGGTGAATCTGCCAGCGTCCGACACGATTCAAGCTCTCATGCGTGACCATCGATGGCCCATGATAGATGGGCGTGGCTTGGAGCGTCGTTCATGAGCAGCGACTGGCGATGCGCGGCCGATGTCTGAGGGCGGCTTAGGAACAGGAGAAGGGCAGCGTATGTTGTCTTGGATTTGGTCCGTTGAAGGCGTATCAGGCTCTTCTTAGCCTAGTGACGGTCTGAGATATGATGAGAATCCAGTTAGCAATTGCTCCCGACCGCTCGCGTCATGTCTGCGAGAAGATGTCAATCAAAGGGCTCACTTTCACCAGCTTCGTAAGCAACGGCACGCAATCACGTCGTAGGATATTTCTGTATGGAGCTAAATCCCCTGACACCGGTTCGAAGGATTCTCGTCCTCAAACATAGGTGAGATAGTCCATCGTTTACGTTGCCAGAACGATATGGAAGAGAGACCAACTCCAACACCTGCGAACCACCATCCGTAGCCATTCCTACTCCATTCTCTCTGCGTGATATGTCGCTGCAAGGTACATTTCGCCACATGGCCATGGAACTCAAGCGCGCCTTGGTAGCGATACGGCTTCTAATGACCTTTTCGATTGACAAAAGCGACAAATGCTGAGGACATAACCAATGGGTGCAGCACTCCAACGCTTAGAGGCATGGGATCGTGGGTAGCCCGTTGCTGGACCCTTTCTTGTCGTCATGAGCTCACCGTGTGGAATATATCAGTCTGTTGCCTGACAGTAGGAGACGGCAGAAGCCGGATTTCCATTTTCAATTGTTGCGGATGACCACTGCTGCCCAGCATGTATGCCATCCCCATTACCTCACTTTAAATAAATGAGATGTATCTTTTGGCCTGGGCATGGACAACTTGGAGATGCGTGGATGAGCGCAACTCTAGACATAGTTCCTAAGGCGACTTACTGTGCTCAAACGTCCGTCAAATGCCGCATAACGCCCTTGCGGGACTCCTGGCTCGAGGCGGCGTCCTCATGGGTCCGTAGAACCCACTTTTAGTGAGACAATACGAGGAGTCACAACTGTTGCGATTACCTTCAATGTGGAGGCTCTAGACACGTTCAAGACAGACTGTAACACATGTCTGCCGGTACGTCCGCAGGCTAGTGTGTTGCTTGTCTTGTGGCGTCACACCTATGATAGACGCGTCGGCGATTCTGCGATGAGCAACGTACTCTCGGCTGACTTGACACCACAAAGTGAGGATGATCAGCCCGTGTTCGTAGTCAGAAGAGTGCCTGTTATTGTCAGGATTATCGTCGTATAGAACAAGAGTGTGTGATTTCTCAAGTACCTGTCATTTCCGTACATGAGACGAAAGTCCGGGGCAGTTTGGTAGTTGATCCCTTAGGCTAGGATGTTGTTCGCTAGCATCCTAATTAGTCCCGCTCGAGGGTCGGAATGCCACTGAGGGCGCTTTGCCGGGCGCTCTGAATCATTGAATTGGCTTGGACGTTTCTGCCAGCGGCCATCAGCGCGCCACGGGTCCCCATAGCCTGCAGCATGATTCCATCAGCGGAGATAGCATTTCCTAGTATGTACCCTCTAGGACTCAGGGTTTGTTCTTCCTGGGCATCGTGGTATCGTATACATACCGCCGTATCCGCACCCCACCACCGCGAAAAAGGGGTCTGGGGGAGTTCAGTAGACGCGCCCCCTCCACTAAGCGCCCCACAAGTGCCCGCATGTAATGGTCACAGTAGGCTTCTCGTACCTGGAAATGATGTGATCTCTGATCGCTTTCCAAATACCGTACTCACACCTAGCAAGTCGTACTCGAGACTGGCGGACGCTACGTCGGGGTCTGCCGCAAATTGTCATATATACTTGCATCCGAGATTGGCATTAAGTATGGGCCCAACGGACTTGCAGGCTGCAGATGTGCTGACAAAGGCTCTCGGGCATGTCAACTATGAGCAGTTTGTGATTGGTATGGGGTCAGAGGTGTGCCCCACTGAGGGAGCATGTTGAAAGTCATACATAGATACAGACTAATTCAGTAGGACATTAGTAGATACTTAACGCCACCGATCATTACATTACGTAAGCCGCTGTTGGCATAGATGCGACCTTTGCGCCGCTGCGCTTCAGCACTCGCATTCTCTTCTCGAACGCTGAGTCATTTTTTGGTCGCGTCTTACTTGCAACCTCATACCGACAAAAAATGGACCTTGGTTCCGTGGTCGGAGGATCACACCTCATCTCGGATGCTGGGTTTCGTCTGGCACAACGCACATAACCTGACTGCCGTCCGGGCCCCGTTTCGGGAGTTTCAGATGTAACATTTTGGCTCTAGAGGCCCTCGGGGGTTTCGGGATCCGAGCTCTTGAGGGATTATCCGGGGTCCTGTGACAACGGCTTGAGCTGGTACTGAGGAAGGGACTCCAGAATTACTGCACCGTTCGGTTTCGTTCAAGCTGTTTCGTTCAAGCTTAAAATGAAAGCAGACATTTCGAAACCTACGTCTATACAAAAGCACGAAGGTAATCGAGTACCGTGGAAGGGGATACCATGAAGTTGCCGACGACTACCCAGGATGGCACAGTATGTAGGCGTCGCGCGCCGTAGGTAGCCCCATAGGTTTGTAACATATTCACCCGTTGATCCTTGTCCATCGAGGACAATTTGTGCCGGCGGGGTTCCTGGCGTCGTTCTCATAGCTCCCATCATGGCCGCCCATCGTCGCCGTTTCTGTTCATCAAATGTGTATATAAAACTCACTTTCACGGTCTGTTGATACTTGTGGCTCTGAGTCGCAAGTGATTCTCCCTGTGCCTTTTCGATGTTATTTTCTCTGCTTTTCCTCTCCACTATTGCTGTGGCTTGCTGTTCACTTGCTAGGGGTGCTTTGTATACGGATCCAAGCGCTCTTCCACAAACGACCTATGACTTCGTGATCGTAGGAGGTGAGTGCATACCGTTTGATTGGCATGTTGTACAACCCTGACGACTGCGAAATCCCCGTACAGGAGGCACCGCAGGAAACGTCCTAGCCAATAGGCTCTCTGAGATTCTTTCGTTCTCCGTACTCGTCATAGAGGCCGGCCCTTCGTATGTACTTGTTTATGCCAGAACAGTATCAGCTAACGCTTTCAGCAGCCAGACAGCAGTCTTCGCAGATGAAGTGCCGTTCCTCGACATGACTTTGACTCCCGATACTTCTATTACGTGGAACTACACTACCACTGAACAATCCAACTTAGACAACAGAATAATTACATACCCTCGAGGCCGTGTCCTGGGTGGATCCAGCGTAGTTAGTGAGTATGTTTGCTCGACTCTCCCGTCGGAGCTTCGCTCGAACGATTCGACCACATAGATTTACTTGTATGGACAAGAGGGTCAGAGGATGATTATAATCGGCTAGCTGCTGCTACTGGGGAATCAGGTTGGGGCTGGAATAGCATGCTTGACTACATGATGAAGGTATGTGCAGTGTCATCGTGGAATCAGAGCTGATAGAATACATCGCGAAACAGAGTGAAGACCTTGTCCCTCCGAGCGATCATATGGACACCGCCGGGAAAGTGGACTCGTCTGTGCATGGTACGAACGGACCAATCCACATCAGCCTTGAGGGGTATCCGGTGAACATCGATCAGAGGATCATCGGCATGACAAACCTGACCCCACCCGTGTTTGACTACGTCGAAGATATGAATGCCGGTTTCCCAATCGGTCTAGGTATGGCACAGATAACACTTTGAATATCGATGAAATGCGCTCATAGTGTTTTGAGGTTGGTCACAGAGCGCAATCGGTACTAACGGACATCGAAGTGACTCTGCAACTGGGTATCTGGATCCTGTGCTTTCGCGATCGAACCTCGACGTCCTGGTTGAGACTACTGTGACGAAGTTAATATCTAATGGAACACAGGATGATGAGCCCGTGTTTACGACAATCCAGATGGCACAGAGTTCGACGAGTGAGTACATGCGCTTCATTCTTAGTTCAGGGCTATACGCATATGCCAGGTCAGATCTACACCGTCCATGCCAGCAAGGAAATCATCCTGTCTGCCGGCTCTATCAATACTCCACAGCTCATGATGCTCAGCGGAATAGGAGATTCCGCCACTTTAAAGTCGCTCGCGATTGAATCCATCGTTCACTCCCCGGGCGTTGGCCAGAATCTGATCGACCACCCGCTTATCACAAACAACTGGCTCGTAAACTCCACGAACACTAATGACGAGTACGCTCGTAACGCAACTCTCGCAGCGGAGGCGCTTGCCCAGTGGAACGCGACTGGAACTGGCCCTTTCGTGGACAATAACGCGGAGCAAATTGGATGGGCCAGAGTGCCTGAGAGTATCTTCCAGCAGTACGGTGACCCGTCCGCCGGTCAGAACTCGCCTAACCTAGAATTCATCATTGCTGTGAGTGCTACAATGATTGAACTTTCACCTGCCATTACCTCATCCGTGTTGCAGAACGCATGGGCATCCTGGACTCAGCCCCGACCTGCTACCGGCAATTATCTCACCGTCCTCACAGTTGTAGTATCCCCCGGATCCCGTACGTATTTTGCCAATCCGTGTATCGTGTCCACTGACCACGGCTCCAGGCGGCGCCGTGACTCTCGCCTCCAATAGTATCTGGGACATGCCGTTAATAGATCCCGGCTACTTTTCTGACCCTTTCGACATTGCCGCAATGGTGCACGCGATCAACATGTCGAAGACCTTCGTACAGGGCCCGACGTGGGAGGGATATGTCATCGGACCCGTCCCTGAACTCGCTGCAGCGCAGACGTACGAGGAGCTCGAGGCCTATGCTCGGAATCAGGTCACCACGATCTGGCATCCAGTTGGCACCGCCCGCATGCCAGCTAATTCAAGTGATGTGGAAGCCGTAGTCACTTCTGAGCTTCTCGTGAAGGGCGCCTCGGGTTTGCGCGTCGTTGACGCCTCGGTGTTTGTGAGTATTGCCCCTATAATCCGTTAAGTTTGCCTTCGCACTGACGCGCGAGAACCCGTAGCCTTACATCCCGGCGGCCCATCCTCAGGCGCCTTTATATGCTCTCGCAGAGAGAGCTGCTGATCTGATCAAGGCTGCGTGGGGCGTTTGACACTGTCTGTGGTCTCAATCCTTGTTGTGTCATCGCCACTGCCTTGTGATGGATGTGAAACATTTTCAACCGCATTAAATACGATACAGAGACAGTTAAGATCTGACAGTTGTGTAACAGCTTTTTCGTGGTGGTCTCCAAATACCCACACTTGCGAATAGTGTGATGTCCAAAATGCAGGCGGTCTTGCACTGCTGTATTGACTCGGATTGCATCCGACAGCGGGCGCTTGTAAACATTAGGACAAGCAAGCCTACATGGTATAGTTTCATATATACTAGTCCGTTACGCAATGACATTGTCTGTCATGGAATACTGTCAACATTCACCGTCGACTCCATCCTCCGCTCACAACAGCGCTGCAATTACGCCGGCCCCCACACCAACAGCCATCTTCCACTGTCCCGCGGATGCCGTGGGCGCGGCTCCTGTTGACTGCGATGTGGTAGGCGACGTAGTTACGCCGGAGCGAGACTGCCCTGCGAGTGAGGTTGTTGTGGCGGTCGTCTGCGACGGCGGCGGCACCGTCTCTGTCTGGGTGATCGCACTAGACGCACCGCCAGCCGTGCTGCTGCTTTCCGAAATCGGCGGCACCGTCTCTGTCTGCGTGGACACACTAGACGCACTGCTGGTTTCCGAAATCGGCGGAATGGAAAAGGCGCTGGAGGTCGTCGAGACGGGAGGTCCTGATGCGCTTACGGGTGTCGTACTCGTCACTATCACTGTGGAGCTCTCCGAAAGAGGGACAGTCTCTGACGAGATGGTTATGCTGCTGATGAGGAATCAATTGAGAAAGCCGGTGGACAAGGTCTCGACTGCAATTGCTTACCTCGACGCAGTGCTCGGAGGTACCGAGAGTACGATCGACGAAGTACTGAAGCTGGACGTCTCACTGGCAGCCTGCGGGGCGGCAGCAGCGAGGCCGCTGAGTACAATAGTGCACGAAAGAGCGGTGGTCCAGCGCATGTTTCGGGGCCGTGAAGTCAAGTATTACAGCGATTGAGGGTGTATGGACTGCTTGTGAGTGGACCTTTATATTGACTCTTCATGCATTCCAGGCGGAACCATTTTATACGTTTGCACACCGGGGTTGGGGAGCCGAGTGGAACATGGTGGAGAGGCTGTGCTACCGCAGCACGACATGGCCCATCATAGAGGCGGGGACATGTCAGCGACATGTGAAGCGTGCTTCGCATCGTCGTCATCCGGGCTCACAAGCCCTACAGCGTGCAGTTCAAGGGCGGGCGCTCAGGCAATTAAGCATCGCGTGAGTCTTGGATCTTCCACCATCATTTGAATCAGATTAGATTAGATGACGTGCTCATCTCAGCCGCCTTTGCTCAGGCCTCCAGGATGCACGGTTGATTGCACTGTCTATTACTTAGTCCTTCTCGTAGACGCACTGTACGGCGAGATGATGACCGATGTCGGATGCACATCGGGGGCTATCATGTGAGTAAATGCTATTCGATGCGTCAATGATTCACTGCGGATTCTTCTGATTTTCCTCAGGCTGTCAAGTGTGCATTCCGCCCACAATCGGCGAAAGCTCAAGCACCTCTCTTTGATAGTATGTTCAACATTGTCTTAATTTATTCCTGCAGTAGCTGCAAACCTCACGGTTCCATCAATTGCCCTCGTACCACCTATTCTACACATCTGGACTCTCCTCCCAGTCGCCTTCTCAAGTAGCTCGAGAGTGCGGACATCGTACGTGCTGCTCACTCCGATCGGCTTCACTTTGTCCTCGTCCTGCAGCCTGATGAGCACTTGCCATGCCTCGAGCGTTTGAGACATTCGTTCGGAGGCGAGTGGAGGAGCAAGCTGGCGAGGTACGTCGTGCCTAGATTGCGAAGGGATTTCTGGAAAGATGTCTCGACGTGCGTTGTGATGCTGTCATGCGGATTGTATGGGAGCGGTTTCGTGCGGTCCTGGACTCCTAACGATGTGTACCTATGGCAATGAATTGGTATCACTTGAAACGGGACATAGAGGATGCTGACGATGCACTCGCCTCTCGAGAAGCTAGTGCACGTTCCAGATCCTCATCGTGTTCAGCGTACCACGCGTCGATATACCGCTCCTATTCGTTGCTTCGTCCGACTCTGTCTGTCGCAGCGCCCTCATCTGTGGGTGTTGCTCCGCGAGCTTCCGCTTGAGATCGCACGAGCAGTCGCGCAAGGTAGTGGCGGTGAGCTGCGGCATTTCAGGACGCACTGTTATTCGAGTCCCAGAAGTTGTCCATTTGTCCTATCTCTAGTCGATCGCGTTGGACTTCATCTTCAGGCCAGTGTTATACTTAGAGAGCCGCATCAATATGTTTGGGCGCGAGCTGTACGAGACTCTCGACCAAAAAAGGCGCTTTCAACTTGATGTCGACGATCTCCATGTTCAGATAGCAGAGTTTATACCCTGGAACATTTTGCCAAGAGATTCTCGCACGTGGATATCCTTGTGCATGCTCCGAGAGCTCCGTCATAACTTTGCTGAGAATCCGCTGCACTGCGACAACTGCCACTCCCTTAGAATATAGTTATATGCACTCATCATATCGTGATCCCGCAAGGTCAAGCTACTGTCCGTCCTGGATACCGTGCTCTGCGTACCTTTAGGCAGATCAGGCATAGCAGCCGGTAAGTTGCAGTTCTCGCCGTGTGCGTCCTGTACGTCTCTACCACGATCCCCATTGTCATCTTTGTGGTCAGAGGGCTACTCCTAGCGCGGGTTCATTTAACAAAGACGGCGGTTGACTCTGGCAGGCGTTGAGAATGCTGCTATGTGTGCAGAGAACACTGGTGAGGTCTATCGCTCTCAGCTGCCACTGAATCGCATTCCCAACGAGGTATCAGTTGTGACTTTGGATCGATTTCTACCAGAGTCTGTAGATGGTTCACGTACAATGTCTTCAATGCCTCAGACTGCTGATGCGGTACTCTGCGCGTTCTGTGTGAGGGCTGCATGATTGGTTGTAATCGCATCGCACATATTTGAATGTAGCACACACAGTCACGTAAATCTTGCATTCCAAGACGTATACATATTTATGGAAGTCTCCTGAGCGATGTGTGGGTAAAATTCGATAAAACAGCGGAATTTACTCCTTCGATCCAACACTCTCTAGAAGTGATTCCTTGACTCGACCCGATCGCGGGCGGAAGGTACACTTTACATTTTCTGGAAAGCTGAATATGTATCCGTCAGCATAGGACCCTATATACACAGTAAGCGAATGTTGAACATGACTGACACAACTGTTCCAGACGTAAGGCTGACTTCGGGAATGATTTCTTGTCCGTACTCATCCACTGCCGGCACCACGTCACATGTCGCAAGAACAGTCACCACAATAGCGAAGATGGTGCCCTCTGCGAAGTGGTACCCGGGACAGGCTCTCCGACCAAATCCAAACGCGATGTCGGTGACCTTCGTCATCTCAGCGTCGAGACCGCCATATCGCTCAGGTCTGAATTCATGCGCCTCAGGATATATAGTAGGGTCATGGAGCATTCCCCTGTGACACACGTATTGAGGCAAGTCTAGTGCTCAATAGAGAATTTTGAGACGTACCAGACATTTGGCATTATGACAGAGCCTTTGGGCAGAAACAAGCCGTCGTAGAGATCATCCTGTCTGAGGGAATGTGGGATACCTGGTATTGTTATCGGTGCGGGTTCGCCCACGGGAAGGACAGCACAAAGTCATACCGAGAGGTACGGCAGGTAGCCATCGATACACTTCCGTCACCACGCTACGAATGTATGGCAGGGACGGTCTATCCGAAACCCGGGGAAGCCTATTCGTGCCTATGACGGCATCAATCTCAGCTTGTGCTTTCTTCTGAACCTCGGGGAAGCGAAGCATGGCGAGGAGGAACGAGAGAATAGTGGATATATTCTGTGTTTTATCAAGTTAGTAGTCCATAGAACCTCCATAAGTTGCCTTAAGGCACACCGTATCTAGTCCACCTCCAAATACTGTCACTGCAGCGTTGACGAGGGATCGCTCTTGTGCGGAGGAGAGGTCACCATCCGCGGCAGCGAGAACTGATCCGCAAAGACTGATTGTACGTTTCGAATCATTTGCCTGGGAACATCAGACAGGAGTGAACGAATGGAACAGGAACTACACTGAAAGCTGTAGCCTACCCAGTTCTCCTTGCACCAGTTATATGGCGCCCATGATGCGTGCTGGAACACTTGACGCCACTCTCTCGCCTTCTTTGCGAAGGTGAAACCAGGTACCCAATAGGGAATGTACTTCACTGTAGGCGCTGCATCAATATATGAGAAACATTGGCGCAGACGAATGTCACGTACGCAGGGGCACGAAGTCCACTGGCCACACTCCCGGCCTTGTTGCCTCACTGAACTGATTATCGGCAGCAATTCCTGCGACAAAAAAGGGGTCGTCTGGTCCCTTGACGATGTAGCCATATGTTACACGCATGATAATGCTCGCGAAATGCCTGCGATTCACATGTGAGTTCTAGGTTGAATTCGTCGAACATTTCCTACATCAGATAGAGAACTTACAACTTCGTGTGGCTTTCTAGTAAGACCGGATTGTCAATGATGGAGAGGACAAACCGCTGCGCGGCTACTTCTTGAAGGCCATAGTAGCGAGGGACGTTCGATGAGGTGAAATTGTGGGAGACAAGCTTCCGCTGATAGCGCAATTCGTGGCCGTAGGATTGAAGAACAAGCAAGTCCTTGTAGCCTACTCTGTTTTGTCATATGTATACCTGAAGTCGAATATGGCGTTATTTGACACGCACTCACAGATCGCCTGCCATGACCTTTCAAGAGCATTAGCCTCGGGCACTGTTTGAGTGCGCGGCGAACTCACCAGGTGCGGTCGATCCGAGTATATAGGCGATCGTTTCTCCATTAGGTCGCGGGCCATCTGGGAGGAATTTATCACAAGTATGTGCTGCCGAAGAACATCTAAATGCACGAGGGGTCCTGTGCATATACCGAGTCAATTATAGGATAATCAGGAATGGCCTCCACGGACGTAGACTACTTACCGTATATCTTCGCCCATTCTGTAAACTTGAGCCAAGGATGGTGTTGAGGTATCTGGAGTGCGTTGCCTAATATCGGCCAGCAAAACGGACCAGGAGGCATGGGGCGTCGCATGATATACAGAACGACTTCGCGGATAAGTAAAATCAAGATGGATGAGATAAATATGGTGGAAATGGAGTTCTGGCCCCAGCGAGACCAGAAGCTCAGGGCTTCACTAGCAGTAAGCACAGAATGCATGGTGTAGAGGGAAAGTATTTGGATGATAGGCTGAAGGCATCATTCACCCGCGAGGGTTTAAATGAAGGCGCACCTGATCGACTGTCCTGCATGTAGGCTAGCATGCTTCCGAGCTATAGGCTGCATTCTGTGCCCCGGTACGATCGCACCGGAGGCAATGCATATTCTCCGTGCATCATTCCGTGCAGCCACAGAAATGTTGCTAGGACGGTTTGAGTTCAGTCTAAACATGCTACTGTGATGCTACTGTATGATAGCCAGCCAGTTGTATATGTAACTGAGCGCAGATTATGGCGAGAGCGGAGATTAGTGGAATGTTTGTGTTAGCAAGGCCCGGGTAAAGCTACGACATGTGGATACGACATGAAGACGCTTACAAGATATCCAGACATGGCCAGTGGCCTCGACCAGCCCTCGCACATTTAGAGTTTAACTAGTTCCGATGTTGTACTTGTCCATATTTGCGGTCTCCTGGACTGCGGCGCGTACCTAAGATCAGCATTCCTAGAAACGTCTCGTCAGCTTATCCACCGCGTTTATACTGTCGCCAACGGGCAGTGGATTCGAGCCGCAACTGGTGTGAACTTACCAAAACACGTGCTCATAATCGGAGACGCTCGCGATGCACGTACCGTACGTGATTGTCCCTTACGGGCATCGCTACGCCTGTCGACAAACACGCGCGCCGACAAACTTGTTGACTATAACCCCATTGCTTCAACATGTCCACTATTCTATCAGCATACAAGTACAGTTATTGCACACACTATACAACTTTGTTGAACAATCTTTCCATCCTCCGTATCAGTTTCTACCCATGTATCATCATTTTCGGCATCCTCCAACTCTTGTGGTAGTAAATCACCATTATTAGATTCAGATTGCTGATGACTGTAGATGTTGGCAAGCTTTTGAGGTATAAGGAGGACATTTGACAAGGAGAAGCTTGTATGATCTGTGGCAGGTGCTTTGGCATTGTGTAGGTTGAGAAGCATCCTAGAAAGTAAAACAACTGCCATTCTGAATTGTGTTCAAATAAGTTTGGATATTCTGTAATCTATTATGAATGACTTACATTTCTGATGTAGTAAATCCTGTTTCACAGACTTGTGTTATTGTCAACACCATATTCATCAACTGAAGCATCAGTGAAACCCTACAGTGGCATCAGTCCTGTGTACATATTTTATTGTTAGCACTGTGTTTTACCCAAAGTACATTGCACCTAAGATTTGTCAGTTTGGGCATTTATCACACTATAATGTTAAAGAATGACTGACCATCTCTCCATAACACTGCTGATAAAGAATGCTTCATAATGTGAATGCTTCTAGCCAGTGTTCTTAATTCATGTGTTCTATACCATATCACTGCTAGTGCAAGTGCTTCAGCCACTATGGTGCAAACAACAGATGATATATTGACTGTAAAAGTGTTCATTCAAATGACTTCATCAAGAAATGAACATGACTCACATCTAAACACCATCATTTTAAATTGTTCATTAACAAATATTTCACATACAACACATTGTGCATACCTGTTGACCACATGCATAGGTGCACTCAGGTAATAACATCCATCTGCTGGTCCTGAGGGCTTTCCATGCTCTCTCCATTCAGAAGTCTGATACTAGTAAAAACATCTATAAGCTTGATACCAGCACTTTGGTTGCTATATCACTTACAATATTCCAACAAGTGGATACTGACAATAAGGCCATTATAACAGCAGGAAGCTGCCATTTGTACCCATTGACTGCATAAACACGCAATGCAGAGATCACTGAAAATATATGATGAAAGGATTAGCATTTACCTTCAGATAATTTGGCAAAGGTTATCATACCATTGGCCAAAATCTGAATCAACAAAGCTACCGCAGGCCATGATTGATTTAGTATATAAACCCTGTGATAGTGACAATATATTAATTGCCACATAGTGAATTATTATGGCAGAAACCATGTACAGACCCCTAATAAGTCATAAGCCAATCAACAAGTGAAAGAATGAAGATGAATGCTTACCATGCATGAAGATGACCAGCCTTGCCATGTTCCAAAGTATAAAACCACACATGCAAAGCCACCAACATGTAGCAAAAGCAACAATATGCTAGCAGTGCTAAGTGGCTGGTGCCATACTCTTGCGAGTTGGTCAAAGGTTATGAGAAACTCGTAAATGTAAACAGCTAAATCACTGTTCAGTCATACTGTGAATTAGCGGGCAATTCATTAAATGAACTTACTCATGAAAGCGAGAAAGGTGTAGCCATCAAGGTTCCTGACGAGCAATGTTTGAGACAAGTTCACAAGCATCAGTTGAATCTAACTCACTCTTGCTTGATCTCCACAAACTCATGAAGCGTAACCGAATGCTGCTGAGACATGACGGAGAGCGGGATCAAAACGAAATGAACAGAAGCGAATGGCTAGCAATCCGCGCATCCTCTACTTATACACTGAAGGTGAAGATTACATGGAACCCGACGAGCTTCGCAGGCAAATACCGCTGATGAGGTTCGAACGCAATTGAATTGCAGACCACAAGATTATAGTCGTAGCTGAGCACCGGTGGTCCTGATAGATCAGTGCGACGAAATTACAGATAGGAAATTCTAAATGAACGCTTCTGATCGAACACATGACCGGCCAAGTCTCGCCATAAGCCGTAATGATGTCCGCAACGCTGCAAGATACATGCGTCAGAAAACATCCTGCGACAGCTTCCATGCACATGATGAAAGATGGTATATGGTTCGATTACGGCAGTGCCATGGACGCTATACGGCGCGAGCGTTAGATACCTCCGCCGAGCACAGCCAAAGCAAGACTTCATAATACAAACTGCACAGCACGGTGGTCAGCGCGAGCGTGCACGGAGACACACGCCGCCAGCATACCTGGTAATTTTTGCTTTTAGCGCATGCGCAAGGCCAGCAGCGCCCGATATGAGCCGTAAGACCAAAATTCTATCAGACACACCGCAGCGCGCAATGTAGTTGCACCTTCTGAGGAGCTTGAAATTCGGCTCCGTGTTATACGGGTGCTCAGGGCTCGCCTGCGCACAGGGTCCAGATGCACAGGAGACGCTTTCTCTGAAGAAGCCTCCCAGCTGCAGGCAGATATTTGAATTGTGGTCTGTCGGAGGGCTACGGAGACCGACACGCTAGGGCGACCTCGAGACAGAGAGTAGCCACCCTTTTCAACGGGCGCGAGGGGTTGAAAGGGTCTAACTGTGGGCGGCCGCAGCACCACACCGCAAGGTGAACCTGCTGACCTATCAAGGAGCCTGGAGCAAGGCGACAGGACACTGACCGGAGTGCGGATGAGCGTGCACACCGCACCGTAGGCTGCACGTCGCGCGGACCTCCCGACGAAAGTATTGTTGCGCCTCCGTGCCGATGAGTCTAGTCGTTGGGTAGGCTTCCACGAATTATTGAATGGGACGTAGGTGGCCGCCGGCATGCTACTCGCACTGACCGCGTGCATACGCCCGTTCCGAGGTCTGCTGCGCTGGGTATGGTTCGAGCTGCTGCTTACTCACCATATTGCACATGATGTCTCCTGCTTTGTGTACTTGAAAAGAGCACTTTCGTACAAGTGTTGAGCCTTGACGTTGAGCACAGCGTGGAGGCTCGTGCTCACCCATGATACAAGACCGCCGAGTCTCGAGCAGAAATACATGGACTAACCGGGATTGTCTAGTTGTCACACCTGCAAAGACGGGAACTCAGAATGAACGAGAATTGTATTCTACTGTAGGTTTAGACTGCAGCGCATGAGAATACCAGAGGACGTCAGAGACGACGGACGCAAGCCTACCCTTGCTAGAACGGCGCGACCCTCTGGCACCCCGATCCCGCTCTCTACCGCCGACTTTCCCCTCTCCCTGCACCTCTTTTCAATCACCATGCGCGCGGCACGGTAGCTAACATTCCTTCTGTCGCCCCCTAATTCCTCGCATATGCTTCGTCTACTGCCATTTCCTCCGCGCCTGATTCTGCGCATTTGTGTATGGTCGCGTTGAATCGCGTAGTCGTCATTATCATGTATATACCTGATCGTAAAACCATTGCGATCACTTTTATTTGAGTCTTGCTGTCCGATTGACATCTTGCACACGTCGCTATCCCTCCTGTAACGGTGCATTCAGACCCAGGTTGCGGGTAGCCGATTGTATCGCACTTGCTACTCCGATGTACTGCTCGAGGAAGCGGGACTCGCTTCTTCACCAGCCTCATCGCGCACCTGAAGCGGATACGGTGTGGATCGCATGCGGATGTGAGTGCGCAGTCCTCGATGTATCCTAGTCTAGCTCATCAATATGGCTTAGGATCCGCTGCCCGCGGCGCAAATGTTCACGTTTCACGGTGTTCTCTTAAAACCGGCTACGTTGCGGTATTCTGCTCTCTGAATTCTCGTAGTCAGCGGCGCTTATACTGTGCGCCACGACTGGCTTCATACTCAGTGAGATCTCGAGCCTGCCGTGAGGAGTAAATCGACCCCGGGCATCAGTATTGAAGTCCAATCGTAGCGAGGGGGTCATTTAAGGTACTGTCCTTCAATATGATATGGCCACACAAACATAATAATGTTACACCTTTAGCGAGAGCTCCATCCGTAGTAGGACGAGTGCTGCTTTGAATAGGGTCACCGACACCGTCGTGTGTCTTCTACGCAGAGAGCATAAGAAAACAACGGCATTGGCTTTATTAGAGATGTCTGTTTTATGACAAGCGTATCGAACGGCTGTCCAGATCACGCCCCAAGGTCTCTCTTCTGTCAACGGGTGTGAGGCCTCGTCGGAACCTTAACCTATTACTTTCCTACGTGATTTATCCAGTCCCTTTGCATTCCATCTTCCAGTATCTCCATCCCCCACCCTCTCTGTTCCACATCGCATCCACCGCGTATTACCGCGCCTATCTGCTGAATGATGCAGACATCAGGCCTGACGCTAGAGCCACCAGGTGTCGCTTCTCCAGCTACGCTGGCCGTCGCCGCGGTGACATTTCTCACTGCTCTCGTACTCTATGAACTGTTCACGTACCGCAAGCGGCGATCCATGCCGCCAGGCCCATTCCGCTGGCCTTTCATAGGAAACACTCTCCAGATCCCGCAAGTCCATCCGTGGCTCACATATTCACGCTGGGCACAGGTATACGGTAGGCGGTCTGTAGTTTTCATGGGGATAACAGGGACGTAACGTTATATCCACAGGCGACATACTTCACCTCGACGCCCTCGGACAGCACATCATCGTGATCAACAGCGCCAAGATCGCGCGCGAACTGCTCGACAAGCGGTCTGCGATCTATTCTGGGAGACCTCATCTCGTACGTACGATGTCGCTGCACATAATAGCCGGTTCATGTCCATGGATTGTTTAGGTGATGGCGGGAGACCTGTCAGTACATCCTCTTGAGGCAGAAAGTAGCTTAATCACAAACGCGACTCACCATCTCGTAGCGCAGGACAAGATAGGTTACTTATCCTGCAACCTTACGGTGACGAGTTCCGGCAACAGCGACGATTCATATCCCAGGACCTCAGCGTCGCCGCCGTTCGACGGTACTATGACATACAGGAGGCAGCGGCCCGTCGACTCGTCCTTGGAGTCATCAATGATCCCGGGTCGCTGGAGAGTCAGATCAAGGTGTAAGATCCTATACTGACCGCAGTGAATCGTCGACTCACAGGTACACTGTTTGATGCCATGCAGGAATATTGCGAGCATCATCATGCTCGTTACGTATGGCTACACGGTCAAGGGCACCGACGACCCCTTCATAACGAGGCCGTTCGAGGTCATGGACAACTTCAACGCGTCGATGACACCTGGCGTATGGATAGTGGACATGATTCCCCAGCGTGAGCGTTGTTTGTCTCCTCTTAATCACCAATTCCAATTTATCACACCGCAGTCAAATACCTCCCATTGTGGACGCCGGGCGCGACGTTTCTCAAGACGGCGAAGGTGTGGCGCAAGCATCTCTTTACGACTAACTGGATGGTATACTCGTGGAGCAAGGAGAGCTCAGTACGAGTAGTCCTCACGTACTTCCCGGCATTATTGAATATTCTTGCGTCTAGGAAAATGGCACAGCGCGCGTTCCCAATCTGTGCGCGTCGGTCCTTACGGAGATGGAAGGCAAGGTGACTCCTCAGTTAGAGGAGTCCCTTATGTGGGCCGCAGGCACCGTGCTAGGAGGCGGTCTGGATACAGTACGTCCGTTTGGAACATGTTTGCAACAGTATACTTTACCATTGCACACCCCAGAACATCTCGACCATCCTTTCATTCATTCTCGCAATGCTCCGCTTCCCCGACGTGCAGAGGAAAGCACAGGTCGAGATCGACGCCGTGGTGGGGAGCGAGCGGCTCCCAGAGATATCCGACAGACCATCGCTACCATATATTCGAAGCGTCGTCACTGAAGTATACCGGTGGCTTCCGGCTATTCCTCTATGTACGGGCTTTTGCCCAGGTCGTCACCAGTGCTGTGTTGATTTTGTCGCTTGCAGGTATTCCACATGCGCTCACTGAGGACGATGTCTACAATGGCGTCTTTCTCCCCAAAGGCTCGGTGGTCATGCCGAATGTGTGGTCAGTCACAGAGCCTCTTCCGATCTCGTTGCGTTGTCAGTCTAAATCCACATCCAGGCATATGCTGCATGACCCGACCATCTACCCCGACCCGGACGCATTCAAACCCGAGCGATATGGCGGGCTAGACAGCGAGATGAAGAAGGTGACCGACCTTGCGTTTGGATTCGGGCGGCGTGCATGTCCTGGGTACCAGTTCGCCCAAGGGACCATCTTCACGATTGTTGCGACCATGCTGGCGACGTGCGACATAGTGCCTGTTGTCGACGAGCATGGGCAAAACAGTATTCCTGATGTCGGATACACAACGGGAACAATCATGTGAGTCGTTGCTGCTCGGTGGTCACCGTGCGCTGACTGAGCGCTGTGCAGTTTCCCTGTAGATGTCAAATGCACATTCCGTCCGCGGACAGAGCAGGCTAGAGCGGCGCTCGTCGAGGCCAGTGTGCTCTGACCACTGGACTATCTGAACAGGAGGTGGAACTCGGTCACCTTTAAGCGGATAGTGGGCTTCATATGTCCTGATCGCGGGCGGACGGAGTATATATGACGTCTCCTGGACAGCCGAATGCATCCACATCAACGTCAGGCACTGTAGGTTCTGTATGAAAGCTTATGGTCAACTAATTGCAGAGGGAAGGGACATTTCCCCGCCCGCACCCGTTGATGGCTGAGCTATGCCATATGTCTGCAAGGACAGCTGCTACGGTAACAGATGGCAAAGTGTCACTTGAGGATCCAAGGGCGATGTCGGCGACATTCATCATCTCAGCGAGAAATTAAACATGAAGCATCGTCTGTGAGCAGGAACATACTACTGTAAACATCACCCTGTTTGAGGGAATGTAGAACATGTGAACCGTTGGTAAAGGGCGCGCCGTTCTGATGAATGCCCATTAATCATTATTCCCACGCCACTCGCGTGGACGTCTTGTAGCCTTCGCCTACGATTCCAGTCTCTCCCCTGTGCCAGCCGCTCTGTTTCACACAGACCTCCCATCGTGTGCCAAACCAGCAGGTGCCCCGTCGTCTAACCGCACACGCGCGCTGCCCCCACATCCCGCCCGTCCCTTCTGGCACGGGGGTCGGTTTTCAGATCGCCGCTCAAACTCGCAGGGAACGCATCAGCAGAGTAGCATTTTGATGATCGCGCCGGTGGCGCCACCGCCGTGCGTACACCGCTTTCTCGAACACGTCTCTGCTATGATGATTGAGGAACAACTTGCTTGACTCGATTCGATCCGCATATATGGACGGCCATCACCATGCCTAGACGTGCTCTCTCTCAGACCCGGCGTCAGTCATGCTGCAGCCGATCCAGCCGGTCGACAGATGGAGGGCATATAAGGTCCAGTTACTAGAGAATATATACATGACAGAAGCGAGGCGGGCAGAGCAGTCCAGCGAAGGCAAGAATGTAGACGCATACATGCTGAACCTGGCGCCGAATCGCGACGCGTCTCAAACGCGCGATGCTTAGGTCTATATGTGACGTGCCGAGTGGCTTAGAACCGGCAATCGACGACAAGAGGGGTACAAGAGATATACATAGATATCCGGAGCCTGCGTAGGTCGAAGGAAGTGAATTACGTTCTGCTCACAGGAAACTAGTCCCTTCCGTCTTAGCACGTACTCGCACTACGTGCAGAATTCAGATGCTCACATAACAGTTTTGTGCATGCCTATGTTGCCGAAGGCCCTGGAGATCTGTACGCGGAGGTGCGCCGCCTCGTTGCTTGCATATAAGCAGCCGTTGTTTATGCAAACGTGCAGAGTGCGTACCGGCATGCGGGTCTGGGTCTCCAGGAATAGCTAACTTCTCACGGACGCATTTGGATTGCTCCCGCGACCTTTGTCGCATGTACGGCAGATGGGTGGCATGAATCGCCGCTTGTAGGACGTGGACAGTTCGAAGAGTACAAGAGCAGCAGGTGTCACCGCGACAGCCAGCGTATCGCGGCTCATGAAAGATGCGTCACGCAGTGGCTATTCTATCGCCAGAACGGGAGTTTGACGGTCAGTATGCATGTTCCGCTTCACAAGCCGTGTCAATCTTCTCCGCAGCTTCGTGATCTCATCGAATATGAAGGCAGTCGTGATACACATTGCGCGCACAAATATCGATGGCATGTCATGGGCAGTCAATTACCTCTCTCTCCCACCCCGTCCAGTTGCCGTCCGCTGTTTTTATCACCTTCCCCCTCCTTTGTTTCTTTATCCTTTTGTTGTGGTTTGTACGTCCTGCTGTTTTGTGCCTTTCTCTGCCAAGCATTGAACCCCAGCCCTTCCATGAATCTCGCGGGCGCGTGCCTTATACCCGCATGCTACTTGTCACTTTGCCCCGGTTTTCCCGGCTAGCTCTATAGCGTATTCTGTATCGTTATATCGTGCCTACGCGATAAAGCCTCCCCTTGCATGCGACTGTCCTCGCGTGAGCTGCCTACTCGTGAGCGAACCACGCAGCGGGTTCCCGCCACCATCGGGCAGCTCCCCTTGCTGCGCGTCCCATCCTGGCTGACGCCAGATGTTCCCCATCCATTTAGCTCCCGAGCACGCCTCGTGTGGGCATTCCTTCCGCACCATTTCCCTCTGCGTCGACAAGCGCCAAGCGCCAACTGGACGCGAACAAATCGTTGATCGCACGCAGACGTGAGTGCACAATCCTCGATGTATCTCCGTTAAGCTCACAGACATACTTACTGCTCACGTCCGGCAGCCGTCTTTTAGTAATTGCCGTGTTCGGGTCTCAGGTCCTAGGATCATCTATGCTTGCAGTGTTCCATGGCCGGATTCGCATCCAGTGGGGTCACTGAAATCTGCGGAGCCGAGCGAAATGACACGAGGTGTGGCGCAGCCCATGCATGTTGGATCTCCTTTCAGTAGGCTGTGGCTGCTTCTTGATGATACCGCTCGTCAATCTGATATGATTGTACAGACACGGCAGTTTTGGCTCCTCAACGAGAGTTCTACCCATGGTAAGATGAGTGCTGCCTCGAATCGGGCCACCATCACGATAGGCTTACGACGATAGTGACGTCCGATTGGTATGTGAGCGTTTAACTATGCACTCCACTGTCAGCTGCATACAATCGCGCTCGTGGGCCAGTCAACTATTAAAGCATGCCTTACTACTTTCCTGCTCTCCTCTGTAGTTCCTCCACTCCCCTCGCATTTCGTCTTCAAGTATTTTCATCCCCACCCTCTCTGTTCCACATCGCATCCACCGCGTATTACTGCGCCTATCTGCTGAATGATGCAGACATCAGGCCTGACGCTAGAGCCACCAGGTGTCGCTTCTCCAGCTACGCTGGCTGTTGCCGCGGTGACATTTCTCGCTGCTCTCGTGCTCTATGAACTGTTCGCGTACCGCAAGCGGCGATCCATGCCGCCAGGCCCATTCCGCTGGCCTCTCATAGGAAACACCCTTCAGGTCCCGCAAGTCCATCCGTGGCTCACATATTCACGCTGGGCACAGGTATACGGTAGGCGGTCTGTAATTCTCATGGGGATAACAGGGTCGTAACGTTATATCCACAGGCAACATACTTCACCTTGACGCCCTCGGACAGCACATCATCGTGATCAACAGCGCCAAGGTCGCGCACGAACTGCTCGACAAGCGATCTGCGATCTATTCTGGGAGACCTCATCTCGTACGTACGATGCCGCTGCACATAATAGTCAGTTCATGTTCATGGATTGTTTAGGTGATGGCGGGAGACCTGTCAGTACATTCGCCCTGAGGCAGGGCGTGGTAGATGCACCAGGGTTGCTGACCATTCTGCAGCGTAGGATTTGATAGTTCGCTGGTAATGCAGCCCTACGGGGATAAACTCCGACAACAGCGACGATTCATATCGCAGGACCTCAGTATTGCCACCCTGCCGCGATACTGTGACATCCAGGAAGCAGCCGCGCGCCGACTCGTCCTTGGAGTCATCAATGACCCCGGGTCGCTGGAAAGTCAGGTCAAGATGTAAGGTCCTGTGTCGACCATGGTGCAAATGTAGACTCAGAAGTATACCTTTTCATGCCATATAGGAGCATTGCGAGCATCATTATGCTCGTGACGTATGGCTACACGGTCAAGAATGCGGAAGACCACTTTATCGCACAGGCGTTTGAGATGATGGATAATTTCGTCCTGGCAATCGTGCCGGGAACATGGCTGGTGGACATCATTCCTCCACGCAAGTGTTGTTTTGACTGCTCTGAGGTATCTATTCTTATGGGTCCTACCGCAGTCAAATACCTCCCATCGTGGACGCCGGGTGCGACGTTTCTCAAGACGGCAAAGGCATGGCGCAAGCATCTCTTGACGACCAACTGGATGATGTACCGGTGGAGCAAGGAGAATTCAGTACGAAAAATACTCACACTTCCTAACATTATTGATGACTCTTGTCTCTAGGAAAATGGCACGGCGCACGTTCCCAATTTGTGCGCGTCGGTCCTTACGGAGATGGAAGGCAAGGTGACTCCTCAGTTAGAGGAGTCCCTTATGTGGGCCGCAGCCACCGTGATGGGAGCCGGTTTGGATACAGTAGGCCCGTTTGGAACATGTTTGCGATAGTATACCTTACCATTGCACACATCAGAACGTCTCGACCATCCTTTCATTCATTCTCGCAATGCTCCGCTTCCCCCACGTGCAGAAGAAGGCACAGGCCGAGATTCACGCGGTGGTGGGGAGCGAGCGGCTCCCAGAGATATCCGACAGGCCATCGCTACCATATATTCGAAGCGTCGTCACTGAAGTATACCGGTGGCTTCCGGCTATTCCTCTATGTACAGGCTTTTCCGCAGGTCGTCACCAGGACTGTATTAATTTTGTCATTTGCAGGTATTCCACATGCGCTCACTGAGGACGATGTCTACAATGGTGTCTTTCTCCCCAAAGGCTCGGTGGTCATGCCGAATGTGTGGTCAGTCACAGAGCTTCATCCGATCTCGTTACATTGTCAGTTCAAATCCACATCCAGGCATATGCTGCATGACCCGGCCATCTACCCCGACCCGGACGCATTCAAACCCGAGCGATATGGCGGGCTAGACAGCGAGATGAAGAAGGTGACCGACCTGGCGTTTGGATTCGGGCGGCGTGCATGTCCTGGGTACCATTTCGCCGAAGGAACCATCTTCTCCGTTGTTGCGACCGTGTTAGCCACGTGCGACGTAGTACCTGTTGTCAACGAACATGGGCAAGAGATTATTCCTGATATTCGATATACTACGGGAGCAATCATGTGAGTCGTTGCTGCTCGGTGGTCACCGTGCGCTGACTGAGCGCTGTGCAGTTTCCCTGTAGATGTCAAATGCACATTCCGTCCGCGGACAGAGCAGGCTAAAGCGGCGCTCGTCGACAGCGCGGCCACACTGCTTTGATATACCTGTACTGTCACTATCGGTGGGTACGTGTTTGAGGGACGCTAGTGCCCTGCGACTTCGGAGTAGCAGTCAAGATAAAGCGCATCATGTTCCTCCGTATGGACGTTGCACTACTGCAGTCAAGATGTCTTGCCAATGTTTCAAGGGACACATATTCAGATATATATACTTTATACGTAGGGCATGTCAGCATTGAGAGGTTATTCTTGCTCAGTTTCAACGGCTTCGACGAGGATATCCTTCACTCGTCCTGATCGCGGGCGGAAGGCACACTTGACGTTTTCCGGGGAGCTGAACGCATCTCCGTTAGCGTCGCATAGCGCTCAATTTCGGATTGAAGGACTGACACGATTGCTCCCGACGTAAGGCTCACTTCTGGGATAACCTCTTGTCCGTGCTCATCCACGGTCGGCACCACATCGCATATCGCAAGAACGGTTGCCACAATGGCAAAGATGGTGCCCTCCGCAAAGTAGAACCCGGGGCAGGCTCGTCGACCAAATCCAAACGCGATGTCAGTAACCTTCGTCATCTCAGCGTCGAGACCGCCATATCGCTCGGGTTTGAATTCATGCGGCGCAGGATATATGGATGGATCATGGAGCATTCCCCTATGGCACACGAATCAATACAATGCCGATGTCTGATAAGAGACACTCCAAGGCGAACCAGACGTTTGGCACTACAACAGAGCCTTTGGACAGAAACAAGCCGTCATAGTGATCATCCTGTCTGAGGGCATGTGGGATACCTGCCGCGAAATTCGACGTGAGCTCGCCTACAGAAGGGATAGCACACAAGTCATACCTAAAGGTACGGCAGGTATCCATCGATACACTTCCGTCACCACGCTACGAACATAGGGCAGGGAGTGTCTATCCGAGATCAGGGGGAGCCTATTCGTGCCTATGACGGCATCGATCTCAGCTTGTGCTTTCTTCTGAACCTCCGGGAAGCGAAGCATGGCGAGGACGAACGAGAGAATGGTTGATATATTCTGCTTTCCACGTGGTAATTAGTAGGCTGTTGCTGCATGCAGCGTGAGACGCATCATAACGCACCGTGTCCAAGCCACCTCCCATCACAGTAACTGCGGCGTTGACGAATAGCCACTCTTGATCAGAGGATAGCTGGCTACCTTCCGCGGCGAGTATTGATCCACAGAGACAAAGGCCATGCGCTGCGTCCCTAGCCTAGGTACCGAGTAAACACGACCAATGAGGAACCACGGAAGAACCACGGGCTCGGGCCTACATAATTCTCTTTGCACCAGTAGTATGGAGCCCACAGTGCACGCTCAAGCACTCCGCGCCATTCTCTCGCCTTCTTTGTGAACACAAATCCCGGTACCCAGTGTGGGACGTACTGCACTGCAGAGGTTCTATCAACAATCTCCAAGTACCGAAGCAGGAACAAACGACGCACGAATGGGTACAAAGTCTACTGGCCAGGCCCCTGGTCGGGTCGCCTCGCTGAAGCCGTTGATGACAGCGATCCCAGTGGTAAACAACGGGTCGTCTACTCCCTTGACTGTATAGCCATACGTCATGCGTAGTATGATGCTCGCGATGTGCCTGCAGGTCTCGAATTAGCTCCTGACAATTGGCAGTTTGCTCCCCATAGACGTACAGTCTCGTGGAACTTTCCAGCGAGTCTGGGTCCTCAATAACGGCCAGAACAAGCCGGCGTGCCGCCGCCTCTTGAAGATCGTAGTAGCGATGAATGACTGACGGGCTAAAACTGTGAGACACAAGCTTCCGCTGGTACCGAAACTCTTCGCCGTAGTTCTGTAGAATCAGTGTGTCCCCAAATCCTGCCCTGGGATACCACATATGAGGCCAGGTACAGTGTATTTCCGTGTGGATGCACGCACAGATCACCGGCCATTACCTTGAACACATATTAATTGCGAGCACTGCTTAAACTCTCAACGAGCTCACCAAGTGCGGTCGGTCAGAATAGATAGATGACCGTTTCTCCATCAGGTCACGAGCAGTTTGTGCAGAAGTGATGACAAGCATGTGCTGTCCAAGGACATCTAACTGCATGAGGGGACCTGCAGATGTTCCGCCACACTCAGTGTAGAGCAAGAAGAAGGTTTCGTGGACATATATCACTTACCGTACATCTTTGCCCATTCCGTATACTTGACCCAAGGATGATCCTGAGGTAGCTGAAGAGCATTACCTATCACTGGCCAGCGGAATGGGCCAGGGGGCATGGAATGTCGCGTGAAATACAGAACAATCTCACGGAGAACGAAAGTCAAAAGGGCCAAGATGCATATGGTGAGGACGGAGCTCTGACCCAGGCGAAGCTCGAAGCTCAGGGCTCCGCTAGCAGCCTGAGCAAGTACGGAATGCATGGAGTGGGGTTCAAGTAAGACGATAATAAGCTTGGGTCATCATTCAACTGAGAGTATTTAAGTGGGGAATGGCTTGACCGAGCGCCGCCGTACAGGTGTGCTAGCGTGCCTTAGAGCAAGGTTTGCATATTCCTGGACAGCGCTATCGCTACACATGCGATGAATGTTCCCATTGCATCAGATGTTTGAGTTCCGTCGAAGGGCGTCGCTTCGGGCTGGGAAGCATGGATGTAGTAGGATCTTTGTAGCAGTAAGCGGCGGCAATGAAGCGTATATGCGACACGAAGATACTTACAATATTAACAGACGCACGTGCACAATGCACAATTACCTCAACTGTCACAGAGCATAGCAGGCTCGGATGTTACGCTCCCGCAGTGTCCCAGAGCCCGGGATCACATGAGAACGTCCTCTAGGGAGAGAGAAGTTCCGAACATCCGCATTCAAGGTAGCTTCCCATGGATCCATGCATCACGCCTATACTGCCGCTGAGGCACAGTGAACTCTAAGCGCCAGCGAAGGCGTCTTCTCTCTATGCTTCGAGAGCTGGCTAATCGGCCCACCGCGCCCATGTATCTTGCTTCCAGCTGCTTCCATATCGTTCGACCTATTGAGACCTGTTGAGGTCAAATGTGTGTGTAAGCGGACTTCGGTGGTAACAGGCGGGCATTGGAAACAATAGCCTACTTTGGTGAATAGTGGCTGTGGCGATACCTTGCCGGGTCCAGCCAGGTCGGGACCAAGGTCCCGATCATTGGTTCCGAGTTCCGCATCAACCCCGCTTACTCACAGATATTCTCGGTGATAGAATCAGCTGACATGAGGAACGTACCTCCGCAATCTCTGCCGCGACGGAGTTTAAACATGCCGCCATGACGTGTGAGTTTGCAATTTGGTCGCTTCTAGCCGGCATCCCTCTACAACTCGCATTTCGTTATGAATTACCTTAGAACTTGGCACACAGGATGTCAGGCCCATTAGCAATGGTGCCCAGGTGGTAGAAAAGTAAAGCTTCCACCCCTTGGAGCAGATCCGCTCAGGCGTCAAACTCTTTTGCAACAATCGCCATAAGTCACAGTGCCTAGAAAGATACCATGACTCATACCTGTCCTTCCTCTTTCAATCCTCGCTATGCAGCTTGCGAGGGCTCCGTTTTTCACGCAAATATATCGTCCTACGAAGGGTATCCATTCGCTCACCAATATCAGGCCCGTCTTCTCGTCCCAGAGCGTATCAACCGCTGTTCACCGTTCCTTCCTGGCGCGTGTCCGCGCAGGCTGTCGTTAACGTTCGCATCTCTTTCGTATGCTATAGTAAAGACTCATTCCGTCGCCCGATATGCCCCCGTTGCGATAGAGTAAGCCCACATGCTCGCTGCGACGCTAAGGATAGTCGGGGTTCCTGTATGATAATAACGTTGCGAGGCTCTCGGACCAGAATCGTACACGGCTGTCACTGCACGATCTGGTTGTGTCGCAGCGCATGACAATGGTAGAATATAACTACGCACGTCGTACGGCCTGCAACAATGGTGATAGCCCCCCCACCACCCGGGTATCACACGCGCACCCTAGTGATGGATGATAGAGCGTTCTCATCAGGATCCGCGTTAGGAATCGGTGTTTGTAAAGTGGGCTGAGGAAGCTGTGAATCCTCGGTCGTGATGCCGTCGTGGCTATTTAAGATGGGAGTGTCATCACAAATCATCAGCATCTGTCAACGGCTCGACATCGGTGTCATTCGCCACGCCAGAACGAGAGAAGCATCAAGCACGGTGGTGATATGCACTGAAGATGCCTGCACACTTGTGTAGTACGTGCGCAAGCATCCGCAGCGCGACGAGGAAATCCCCATGTGCCCTGCTCCGGGACCATCATGGTGAGCGACGTCTGTACGCGCGCTTGTGCTTACTCGTCGGGCAGTCGGGCACGAGCGTGACGCTCCGCGAGACCATGCTCGCGAATGGGCTGCTCAATCCCGACATACTTATACCTTCGCCCCGTACTGTGCCTCCCCGCGCAGGCGTCACCTGCAGCCAATCAGCGAGCAGGATTCTGCGGAATTTCTCGGGATGTTCACAGTCCGATCAACAATTCTGGTTCCTGAGCTAATCAGGCAAGAAGTGCCGACTCGGGGGGAAGGCCGACTGCACGGTACGGTCGGTGCGCCGACATCTCCCTTGCGAAGATCAAAACATGCCGTCCGGTCATCACACGACGACGCGTCGTGAGAGGTCCAGGGGTCGCAGAAGATGGAAGACTCGCGCACCATGTGCGGACCCGAAGCTCCGGGCGTCCGCCGAGAGGCTTACTCGGCCCCGACTGGTCCTTCTGCAAGGTGCGGTGGCGCCGCGTGAGAGATCGCCTGTGTGGCCACTAGCTCCAAGGATGGGCATGGGCGAGAGGGCGAAGGCGACAGGGGGAAGAGAGAGAAGGCGAGAGGGTGGAAGAAAGAGCGGGTGCAGAAGATCGGATGATGGCGCAACGGGGCGCTGCGGACTTGTCGGTCGCGGGTCTGCCTGCTATGTTTCTCTACGTGATGAGACTCTGCGTGATAACACCGGGCGAAGGACTTAACTTACGATCAGAGGCGCATCCTTTTACGATCTCTGTGCTGCAACAGTAACATGTCAGTCATACACTTCAGCCAATGATATCATGCCCACATAAGAAGCAGCCGCCCAGGATGAGACAAAGCATGAACACTAAAATATGCGTATTATACACCGATCGTAGAGTCACCAGGTATCCAGAATACACACAGCAGACGTTGGTTGCGGCCCACCCGCCTCGCACACTCCGCTCAGCCGCGGCAGGCCCACGTATGCGTATACACAACACATGTACATGTACACGGCCACGCAGCCCAGACACTGCGTGGCGAAGATGTCCGTGAAGTACGCGACGCCGATCACAGCACGCAGGCATACAGTAAGGCGACAGCGCGACGGACACAGGCACGAGAGAACGACAGGGCATGGGACAGAATAGGTAGGATAAATTAAAGTAGGGGCGCGCGGGCGTAGGCAGGCGCAGGCGGGCGAACGGTGCGGCAGGATTCAGACGGCGACCGCCTTCGTGTCACCGACGTCGCCAACATCGCCAAGCGAGCCGTCGTCCCAGTCGTCGACGGCCTTGTTCGGCGTCACACGCGGCGCGTCGACCATCTCGTGTGTCTCGACGTTCACCACGACACCGCCTGCCGGCGTACGCGAAATCTTGGACACGTTCATCGAATGCTTCGTCCCAAAGCCGCTGATTTCGCCGCTCTGCAGGTGGGGTCAGCATGCGACAAAAAGGGGTAAGCACAGCGCGAGAGAGGGGGCGTACGCGGGACGTAGACGTGGCCTGGAACATGCCCTCCTTGTCGCTGGCGGATTGGAGAATGGAACGCGAGTTGAGCGTCGTAAGCACCGAGTTGCCGTAGAGTTTGCACAGCACGAAGTTGAACGCTGCGCGCGGGGTCAGCCACACATCAATGCTATTTCGCAACGCTCGTCGGCTCACCCATATGGAGAGCGCTCGTC
The DNA here is from genome assembly GCF_002117355.1 of Postia placenta MAD-698-R-SB12. Taxonomy (NCBI): domain Eukaryota; kingdom Fungi; phylum Basidiomycota; class Agaricomycetes; order Polyporales; family Adustoporiaceae; genus Rhodonia; species Rhodonia placenta. The sequence continues at coordinate 320,459 of NW_020169837.1, read as the reverse complement.
TGTCAGCCAGAACCCGCGTGAGCGCACAGTTCAAGCTGAAACAGATAAAGGCTGCCGTACCGTCGAAAGGTAAGAGATGATATCCATCAAAGCGAAAGTGGCCGTCAGAAGACCGTTCGACATGGTGACTGAAACATGACCGTCAGTCGGACGCCCCGGTCACACATTGGTGGTCAGATGCGCACTATGGATGATACGAGAGATGACGGTGTCCGTGTGCGTGTGACCTGTGCGGCTGCGTTTCTGTAGGCCCGCGTCAGATTCGCATCAACGAGGGTGGCCTGACGCGCGGTCCACTCACCAACTGCAGGGTGATTGCGCCAGCGATTGCAACGTCACACACAGCGGACGAGACGAGCCACGTGAGGGCAATCTGCTTGTAATGCACAAAGTTGACGAAGAGCGGCTTGATGGCCATGTTGATTGCAGTGCCGATTGCACCCACTGCACGTTCGACAACGATCAGCCACTAGCACAAACACCAGGATGAGGGATACGCACAGCAGCTGATGACAGCGAGGGCGGATATGCACACGACGACCCATTTGGGCGCGCTGAGCTTGCGCAGTCTCCATGCGTAAAAAAGTTGCACTTGTCCGGATATGATGCCCTGAGAGAGATAGTCGTGAATCGTCCGCTCCTATCATGGTCGGGAGGGTAAGATGCCTACAGTGAGCGCGATCTCTGAGCAAATGCGGCGCCGTCAGTGATGACATCTTAGGGAGTATCAAGAAATAGCTTACGTGTCTCAAACACTGAAACAAACACCAGTCAGCTATGGTGTAGGCGGAAGTAGGGGCGATCAGACTCACGCCAGTTCGCAACGGTGACGGCCTCAATGTTTCCTGCAGCGGTACAAGCTTTTGTGAGCTGCCTGGGCGTGCTTACAAGTTTCAGGCGCCGTACCGAAGTTGTTCACAAGGACATTGTAAATCCACCACATGTTGAACATCGAGTTCAGTGTGTCAGCAAAGAAAAGAATTCCGACCTGAGAGTGTATGAGTGCCTGTACAACGTATGGATGGGCTTAATAAGGATTTACATAGAATTTGATCCATTTTGCGTCCCTGTACACAGATAAGACAGGAGATCCTACACCATCCACAGGAATGCTCACCGTCTGTATGTCGAATAGTAAAAGAACGTTTGTGTGAGCATGACCCCATACAACCTACGAGTCCGCTAATGTCAGCGGGGTATGTCGCGCGCAGGCACCAGCAGTTACGTACATCACGTTCATGAACACGCCGGCCAAGCAAGGGCCGGCGCTGTACGAGCAGGTGAGCACAGGCTGTAGCGGTCAAAACGAGCGCGGACGTACATGTACTGTGCAAGTTGGATGGCCTCACTCTTCATGCTCAATGTACAATGGCGAAGTGGAGGGAGGACGGAGAGACAAAGCGGGCAGGTATCTCGGCAGGTCCGATCGGTGCATGCGGATTATATGGAGGAGCTGCTTGATCAGGCTGCCAGGAGCGTCAAGATCAGCGGGAGCGATCCAGTATCAGCTCCCATGACACCCCATCTGCACGCCCGCTGGCACCTCCCAGAAGCAATGCAATCCCATCAAACCTTGTGCACGTGCGTAGCGCCCTCCGCACCGCCGGCGTGTTCGCGTCTCTGGCTTCCTCACCATCTACAAATGCGAATGCGCCTTCGCGGGATTCTCATTATGGCATCTCGCCGTTCGTAGCCATGGCCGCGGTCTTGTCCGAACAAGGGCGCGAAGTGGCAGTTGGCCCGGCTTCATCGCCGTGTTGCGATCATTGAGTGACTGGACGTGTTCCCAGCGCGTCCGCATTCCGCGCTATAGAGATGGGCTGTGCGCTGCAAGATTGCTCTAGCGTCATCTGGCGCGCGATCTCGTCGAGGCGATGGCGGGTGTCGCGATCGAGCTACACAATGCAGCGTGCTATCGAGCTTGGTGGCGCTGTGGACACGCCGGCTATTATCTCGGCTAAGTGCATTCGATGCTGCGAGCGATTGAGCTGCTTTGATGATGATGACGGCAAAAGAGTTCGAAGAGATCTGACAAGGTTTGAACGGGGTTTGATTGTCCTGTTACATTCCGCTGCGCTCGCGCTTTTCCCTGTTCGTATCGCATGCCCCACCGCCGTTACTGCTCTGCCGCAACGGTGTTATCACATCGCCGCGTTGTATAACCATTATGTACGTATCCTCGCCTGCTCGTACCTGCTCCGTCGCTGAGTGAATGACCGTGCTCGCGCAAACTCATGCCCAGCAAGTGCGACAGATGGATGATCCCGAATCACAAGGATCAGCACTAGAGAGCTAGGGCAATCAAAGGCTGAACTCCGAAACAAAGTCCCCCACATACCATATCCGGGATGCCTGCCTGGCCGACAGCCTTCCGTCATGGCCTTCACGTCGCTGCTGCAGAACACTGTCAGCTGTGCGAACGATGCATGTGGGCAACCAGGCTCTATGTCATCTCTGCGCGCGCGTCTGATGGAACGCCGATAGCAGACGCCAGCCGGACTCCGCGCGTCGCAAGCAGTGCAGACTCGACACGGATGGCGGGTGTTTCAGAGGCGCTGCGTGTGGTCTGCGCGAGCCCGCTATCGCCGTCGCGCGAACATGTAACGTCTCCCCGCGGCGTTCTTGGACAAAGTATTTGCTGGATATTCGATATGTGCGGTCCCGTCTCTGTCCTCCGTTCCTTCGCAGATTCGGAGCGGACGAGAAATCTGATTGATGTGCAGATGGACGTTATGGCGGGCTAGAGCCCCGCATTCACGTCAACATTATGCTCGAAAGCGTCGCCCCGTCGTTCTTCCGGCCATTGTCATTGTCATGTTCGTAAAATTTCAATCGATGGGAACACAGTCAGAAAGTCTGTTTGCGCGACATCTAGACCGCAGTAAAGCCGCGGATGTTTTCGCACAATGCCTGATAGGTATGGAGAATTTCAGCTGGAGTAGATGCAGATGCAGAACGTGTTCTTTCGATTCGGATGCGGACGCATACACATGGGCGCCCAAAATAACCCTAAAGTCCCACGCCACCCGAGCCAAATTGGCACTCAACGCCAGCCACAAGCCCCGAGCGGTGGACTATACTCGCGCTCTCCCGCCCCCGCTGCCAGGGATATGCAGTGACAATGTGTAAGGAGGAACGATACATCTTGTGGGTCCCCGGAGCCCCTCCGCCACATGCTTAAACTCGGCCTCCGGTGCACCGCCTCGGGCCAGCCCGGACGATCGCCCGAGGCCCTCGGTCATGAATAAGGCACAAAGAGAGGGGGTATATTATCGCGGACGGACAAGGAACGGGTAGGGTTCGCTGCTGCCACCGCTGCTGTTGGACAGGTAGGTCAGACCTCAAGCTTTAGGCCCCAGGCCCAGGGACGGAGCATGTCGATGCAACTGTCAACAAACGCGCTGCTACAGTTGCCCCTTGCCTGCTATCCCACCGTCCCGCTACGTATCTGCAGGTTGCTTCTCTTGTGGCTGCAGTCTCCAGGGATTTCCTACCAGCTCTGTCTTCGGTGTGATATCCCATCACGCAGCGTTGGCTATTTTGAGCGCTGTCCTGCGAATCTGATGTTCTGTTGCTCGTCTGGCTGCGCATGTCGGCGGATCGTGAACGGCTCCAGCTGTCCCCCGTCGACTGTCTGCGGTGAGCTGTTGCTTGTTGCTTGTGAGACGACGTCCGACACGTCTGCGGTAAAGGATATGCCTCCCGTAGTCGCTGGTCGTTGGCTGTTTGCATCTAAGAAGCAGGAAAGGTAAGTCGGCCGCCGTGCGTATTCGCCGATCTACCCTCGGACTCCCTCGCTGTCGTAACGTCAGCCAAAGGACAATCACAGCATCATCACCGTTCGTTCCTCGCGTCCGGAAGAAGAGAAGGGACACCGTACATCCCTTCCCCCGCTTGTCTCCCCCGCGCTCTTCCTGCTCCCACGCATGCTACGCCGTCCCACGGATGAGACGGGGCAGTGGAGCGTGCGCCCGGACGAGCGCTGGGCTATCTTCTGGATTGCCAATGCGGCGTCCATCAGGCCTGCTTGTTCGGGCTGCACATCACCTGTACCTGCGGTGTTCGGCGGAAGGGGGAAATGCGCTTCTAGGTGCGCGCTGACCGGCGATGGATGCAGTCGTGGGCTGACCGCAGGGCGATGGCGGCCGGATCCGAGCGGACGATTGTGGGCAAGGGGATAGCGGGCACATCGCAACGATGCTATCGTCGCTCGCGACGCACAACTGCTGAGGCAACGGTCATCAACAGCACATAGAGCGTAGAGACGGGAGAGGGCGTACGTCGTGGTGCTAGAATCCATCTCGCTGGCACGCTTGATCGGTTACGCTGGCGCACCGTATGTCCCAACGCACTCAGCAGACAGCACGATCGTCGCTCCCAAATGCGGGAGAAGCGGGTTGATGATACCTCGACAATTGTAATGTATCATGCCGGGGCGTCTGCGCAGCAGCTTGGCGAGTCTCTGGTGGCGCGCGACCGAGGTCTCTTGACTGCAGTGTGGTCTATGTGGCGTATTCGCATCCAGTGTACCTGTCAGTGTGTCGTTCAAGTCCTGTGCACATGCAGCAAGTTGCGTACCATTCTACGGTGCGCCTTCGCGCTCCGATATTCGTCCGCTCCCATCCCCACAATGTCATAGCGTCGTCGACCTAGACCTGATACATTGCTGTCGCCTGAGTGTCTCGATGTTTGGATGCCATTCAACTAAAATAAGTTGCATGAAGTTCGTAGACTGTGCCAGGTCATGGTTCTGACCCATAGATGGCTGGCAACTCCGAGCGCTTGTGCAATCTGAAGCCGCTTCCGCGAATGGAAGGTTGATCAATCACATGGTGCAATTCGGATCTGGGGAGTTGCCGGCGCTAGAAGACCTCCTGCAGGGATCATCCGTGACTGATATGTCACAGTTACACCTCCGTCACATCTATCACGGTATTGAACTGGCCTGCAGCATATTACCTAGATCTTGCGATCCTGTGTAGCTGGCTGCCATAGTATACAGCTCGCAGAAAAAATGCTCTAATGACCAAGGCCGGGCAGGACATTCAACTTGGGCTTCCGGGAGGCAGGATTGTTTAGCACCCGCCTTGATCTTTTTAGGGGCTGTGACGAAACCCCCGGATATTCGCACGGAGATCCCAATTTATGTGGACGAGTCAAAAAATCACCGACCGTCAAGACCATGTTGAAGAAATCGGGGTCCCATCTGGCAGATCCCTCTCGGCTATACAAATCGCGCCATGGCACTTGCGAAAGGATCAGTAGCAGCAGGAACCACATCAACAGCCAGAACATCCTGATTTCTGAGCGTATGGCATGCGTTTCTGCTAAGGGCGTGAGAGGTAGGTTGTATTTGTCAATCCGGCCAGCACGGCGCTGACACCCTTCACTTGTAAGCACTGTTGCCTAGTTAGCTCACGCCCAGGAATACAGTGCCGTTACTGGAAGACAAGACAGCACCGGGACATGGGGTTCTCGCCGTTATCTCTTGATGATGCTTTGGAATGAACGAATGATTCGGGGTGCGCATCTGTACAGCCTTCGTGATGTGATCCATACCACCGTGGCGCTCGTCTAACAAGAAATCTTCAGCGTACTCCCTTGCGTGTGCTCGCCGCTAATAGCATTCACGCTGGAGAGGGGCTGGGATTCTCTTTTATGCCTGCACGTCCCTACGCACCTGCTAAATCGAGCACCGGCGGGGCTGATCATCTGAGACTCAAGCGCCTAACGGACAACACCCAGCGACTCCCTGATAGGCCTCGAGCAGCCTGGGAGAAGTTAAATCAATAGCTGTTCTACGAAGGACTTCGGCCAGACTTCGAAGAAGACCGAATCTGCCCGAGGTCCAGCGCTGCCCCCGCTCATCATTGGTACATAAGGCCCCCGCTGTCCATCGACCCCTATACGCCATCAATCCTTCCACCAACCCATCGCCGCACCCCACGATGTCCGAGAGCCTTGAGTACGACGTGATCGTTGCCGGAGGTGCGTCCCCCACCGCGCCTCGCGCGACCCTGCTGCGGTAGCCGTAATGACGCTTGATCTGAATCCGCGTAGGCGGTACTGTCGGCTGTGTGATCGCAGGCCGCCTCGCAGCTGCCGATCCCAACCTGAAGATCCTTGTGATCGAGTCGGGCCCGCCGGTGCGCGAGAACCAGGAGCACATCATCCCCGCCAAGTTCCTCAGCCATCTGCTCCCGACGAGCACGACCGTCAAGTTTCACGTCGGGAAGCCGAGCGAGGAGCTCGCGGGCCGCACGCCTATCGTGCCCGCCGGCGCGTGTCTGGGCGGTGGATCCAGCGTCAACTGTACGTGCGCGATTGCTAGTGCCGCAGGGCGCGCAGACTGATCAGGGACAGTTATGATGTACACCCGCGCGTCGGCGTCCGACTACGACGACTGGGAGAAGCTGTACAGCAACCCGGGCTGGGGATCGGCTGATCTCCTGCAGTACCTCAAGAAGGTGCATATTGTGCTTTCTGTGATGGTGGGCTCGCTAAAGACTCTGGGCGCAGGCCGAGACGAACCAAGCCCTGCCGAACAAGCCGACGCACGGCTACGAGGGTCCGCTCAAGGTCTCCTTTGGCGGTATCTACGCCGACGCGGGGAAGCAGTTCCTTGAGATCGCAGAGCAGTTTGACAAGGATCGGCCTGTGGTCGACGACATGAATGACCTATCGAACTCTAACGCCTACGCTGTGAGTTGAACTACAATACTGAAAGACTGCTATTGTAATACTGACATACACTCCAGAGATGGGCAAAGTCAGTGATCCAGCGCTGAGCACATGTGCCGTGCGTGTGGGCTAACCGGCTTGCAGGTGGATCGACTGCAAGACTGGCCGCCGCCAGGACGTCCCTCATAACTACATCTACAACCAAATCGATACTACCGGCCTGGACGTCAGGACGGGCTACACGGTCAAGCGCATCCTCTTCGAGTACGTCTCTTCACTTCACCACGATCCTGGTTCCCTGACGCGCTCGACTATGTTGTGTGTCCCAGCGGCACGCGCGCGACAGGCGTCGAATTCGTCCCCAACGCGCGCTACAATCCCGACGAGGACAAGACACCGCGCATCGCGAAGGCACGCAAGCTCGTCGTGCTCTCCGCAGGCACATTCGGTACTCCGTCGGTCCTCGAGCGCTCGGGTGTCGGTGCGGAGAAGCGCCTGAGCGCGCTAGGCGTCAAGACGGTGTCAGACCTCCCGGGCGTGGGCGAGAACTACCAGGGTGCGTAGGCGGGCGACCACACTGCGCGGAGCAGGCTGCTGATGCAGTAGGTTGCAGACCACCCCATCGTGTTCTCACAGTACTTCGTCGACGACAACGCGGATACGCTCGATGGGCTCATCCAGGGGCGACCGGAGGAGCTGCAGAGTGAGTAGTTGTCGTGCATCGCCGTGAGTTGTAGACTGAAGCTTCGCAGAATGGGGCGCACAGTATATGACCGATGGCACCGGTCTGCTCGCGCACAAGTTAGTGTGTCAAAGCTTTCTTGAAGACGCCTTACTAATTCTGTTTTCCAGTGCTGTCGAGGCTGGCGGAAAGCTGCGGCCATCCCCGCAGGATCTGGATGCCTTTGGCCCCGACTTCCGCAAGCGATGGGACGAATTCTACGCCAAGTACCCTGACAAACCCGTTCTCTTCATCGCTTGCTCGGCAGGGTAAGTTTTGTGTGGTCGTTTTTGAATGATCCCCGTCGTGTCTCACAGTCGCGCTCACACAGCTTCGTTGGTAATCCCATGGGCGTTCCTCCCCGACGATACTCCACAATCGCATATGCCATCTGGTACTCGAGCGCTGTCGGCTACCTTCACATAACTGATGCGAATGATGTCGACGCGCCGCTCGACTTCGACCCCATCACAATCAACGGGTACGTGCGCGCTCGTATGAGTACCTTCCAGTTGCTGACGGCCCTTCAGAAAAGAGGATATTGCAGCGATGCGCTGGGCGTACAAGCACGGGCGCGAGCTCGCACGGCGGATGGGGCTGCATCGCGGCGAGTTTGATGGTGGCCATCCCGCTTACCCCGAGGGCAGCGCGGCGGCTGTGCGTCCGTCAGCAGAGCCGACGCCGCTTGATACGCCGAAGCTTGTGTACACGGCGGAGGATGATGCGGCGATCGACCTGTTCAACCGGCAGCAGGTCGGCACGATGTGGCATTCGGTTCGTGTTATTCTTGCGGGAGTACCGCATAGCTGACGATTCCGCTCATGGTAGCTGGGAACGTGTGCGATGAAGCCGCGCGCCCAGGGCGGCGTGGTCGACTCAAAGCTTAACGTATACGGCGTGACTGGGCTCAAAGTAGCTGGTGCGTCGCCGCCCTTACCCCGTTTAATAATAGAAGTTCAAATAGTGCTCTCGTAGATATGTCAATTGCCCCGTCAAACGTCGGCGCTGTGAGTCTGAACGTGTTGTGATACCGGTGTACATCGCTGACTGTCATGCGTAGAACACTTACTCGACGGCCCTCACTATCGGGGAGAAAGCGGCAGCCATTATTGGTGAAGAACTTGGCCTCACCATTTGAACGTAACACCCAGTGTTCAGTCTCAAGCGGCTATTACTTAGTAGGGCAGGCCATGGATGTTATTTATTGCGGCGTCCCTCACGAGTTAGCGTCAATAACTCTTCTACTCGGGGTGCACGCCTGTAAACCAAAAACTAACTGTACTATGCTTTCGCGTCGCAGTGGCCATAGTGCCTGTTTGTAGGATTTGATGTATAAATGAAAGCGATACCCATCATGACGTTGCATTTAACTTCGAGTTTGGTCGTTGAAGGAGGTTCGTTGTAGCAGTTTGACGGCACGCTTGTGGCACTGCTTTAGCACACGTGGCACACGTTGATCACAATCAACTACCTCAGCTACTCTCAGCGGAAAAGCCACACTATCAAACATGCGCGCAATGTCTCTTCGTCGTCAATCCAGCTACATTTTCTGTTTTACTTAGTTACGGAGGCTCCAAAGGAGGGCACCTGGATTAGTCATCTACTTAGGCAGTATGAAGGCCGCGTTCGTTGCGCAGCTGACGCCGGTCGAGCTTCTATGCGCCGAGGTTTACGTCTAAAGCCTCGAGGCACTGAGTGTCGTTTCTGGTACTCCCATTCTGCACGTACTACGTCTACCAGAGTTGAGGAACGTGCAATTTCAGTCTGGTCATAAGCACCGGCTATTTCTCTTTTCTCTCGGCCCATGCAAGATGGCCGATTCTTCTGTCCACATCAGCCGTGGGCGCAGGCAGTATCTAGCCGATCTTCAATTGCTGCAGGCCGCCGCTGTTCTAAACGAACTGACAATCAATGAGGTGACAGTGGTCGGTATGTGCGCCGTGGCAGCCCGCGGTCTGTTGGCTAAATTAGCGGCGTGGCGGTGCGGATTTGCCAGATCTATCAGTGGGAGCAGAAGACTCATTTTCATGCCGGATTTGCGATACTGCTGGGAATGATGTCTCAATCTTGGATTTCCTGATTTCTGGTGGGTTGTTCTAGCCTATTAACATGCTGCGTCGACATGAAGTATCGCCTTAGATCCTTCTGAATATCCCAGCAACCATGTGTTTTTCTGCGCCGTGCAGAGCTCGCGGGACGAAAAGACGTCTTCACTATTATCACCAATTGCTCGAGCGGTCACTGAAAATGGCCCTGTGTCAATTGAGCAACTGCTGAGGGGAACCCTCGCTGCTGTCGCGCGATCAATTACCGCCGTCTCAATTCCCCAAGATGTTGGCCTGGAGCGCAGTGCCGAGGGAGACTTCGACGAATACGATGACAATCTGACTGAGTTCAACGATCCTACAATCACTCCCGGGGAGGTCATAGACCATCACACTCTGCATAGGTAATTATCTCTTCATCTGAGCTGTCCTTTAAGCTGACTGGGAACGTGAGCAGCGACTTCACTGAGATTGTTGCCTATGGGTACAGACCAGGCTTTGTGCCGATTGACATCGACGAGTATGTGTTGTCGGTCTCATGTCCGACGATAAAGCTCGCCGATGACATTCCGACACGAGCGCTCATGGCCTGGGACCGGCGGCTGTTGGCGCCGTCACAGCACCTGACCCTTCTGGTGCACGGCCTGAATGGCGTGTATCCCATACTTGAAGGAGACGGCGCTCTTTGTCCCCATGCAGTGGAGCGTGGCAGCAATCCCCAGTTCAAGGTGGGCCTCACGTCAAGCTATAAGCCCCAGAGGGAGCATGTGGTCGAAACCATTCGCGTCTCCGGAAGGTGGGACAAAGGCACACCCCAGGAAAATGTTAACGAGGAGCAGGCACAAGAGACTGATAACATGACAGAGAGAAGAGAGCGTGTAGGATTTGACCACTTCAATCTGAGTTCACCCATGGAGACATTACTGAATCTTCATTTTATGCGCTTGCTGAAGCTGAGGCTGAAGTATGATTTAGGATGGGCCGGTGTGGAGGTTCTTCTTTGGGAGGCAGATAGAACCCAACAGAAAGCGGAGGATATCATGAAGAGCATGAGACCGGTTAGTCGGGCGGTGCACATACCGCTATTTCTGATCACAGCTGCCATCACAGGCAATCCAGAAGGCCGAGGATCAAGAGAACGAACTTTCTAGCCGCTATAACCTGCCTCCAGACCCTCTCCTTTCTCGTGGCTCGCTAGATTGCATTAATCTGCCTCTTCTTGCATTCTCGTACCTGCTGCGTCGTCTCACGGTATGTTTACTCGTCAGTTCCACGGTGTAATTCTCATTCTCCTGCAGCTCTGTCCTCGTTACTGCCTTGTATGCCACGACCGGCTTCAAACAGACTATGTCGCGTTGAAGCCTTATGTTTGTAACTCCCCGCTCTGCACATATCAGTACTATCATCTGAATTGGGGCCCTTCGCTCGAGGTCCGTCGCTACGTGGCTCCATCAAATAATCACATGGCTGAGAACTGAGGACTGACGCTCAACAGTACGAGATTTGCTCGAATCCTGATACTGTCGATGTTTTGGTTTCGCTTGCGTACATAGCAGCCAGCGCCGAGGCGTTGAAAGAACCTTTACCTATTGGGATTGGTCTCCGTGTCCCAGCGCCGGATAAAACGGCTCTGGTGAACGCAGATGGATTGTGCGAATACGACAAGCTGACATACAAGCAGGTAAATCGATTAGAACATGTCAAAATCTAGCCTGTGGGCTCTGATGTACGACGAATCTTCCTAGATGTGTGCATCAATTGTGATGCTCATTGATCAGCTTCCTCCTGTAAGTCGCTGTAGTTTCGCTCGGACTACAAGGTTTACATGATCTTCGCCTCTCCCAGGTCGAACTCTTGAAGGTGTACCTCGAGAATCCGATCAATATTGGAAATACTAGGGCCCGATTGCGGGACTTCGATCATTCGATCCCAGAGGCGACTTGGTCAATATTACGATGGTATGATCGCGATCACAAGCACCTGCCGGCGCTGGCGCTGAGCTCCGAGCACATATATCAGGTGTATCGCGTCGTGCACTGCTCACATGGAGGAAATGAAAACCGAGGAGGAGCGAATCCGGAATATAGGTCAGAATCTCTGCTTCATCTCACTCGCGGGACTAAACTACAGTGCAGGTGCTGAATGGAGGCAGTTCCGGTTCACTATAGGTGCTCCTGACGCGGAAGCCAAGTTCCAGAAAGCACTAGAATTGGCGCAAGCTCAAGATGAGAATGTGCTATCATTTCCTTGCCTATATGTAAGCTCCTGTTTGTGCGGGCAACGATGTTTTCTCATCTGTAAATAAGGCTTTTCACGGCTCTCCTGCACACAATTGGCACTCGGTAAGACCTCCCAATAGCATCAGCCTTTCCGGACTCATTTTTACCAGATCATCCGCCATGGTCTATGGTACAAAGACGTAGCTAATGGAAGACTGTATGGCGACGGTAAAATGTGTCCTTGCTGGCAAAATCACGAGCTAAGCGCGCGTCAGGCGTATATTTTGCCAAAGAGGCGTCTATATCGGTGAAAAGATATGCTCAGCAAAACACCGTGCAGTGGAAAAATAGCTCCATTGGCGTATCGCAATGCATCACTGTCGCACAGATCGTGAATCGCCCTCAAAGCTTCGTCTACAATCGTCGGTACTTTGTGGTCGACGACACTAGATGGATTCTATGGTGCGTCAACTACTTGATCATTCGCCCTCAGGTCGCTAGACTAGTTGTAGTCGTTATCTTCTTGTGAAAGGCTCCTCTGCAGATACAGCCCAAAGCACACTTGTTCAAGGCTCAGCAGACACCCGCGACATTCCATTTATACGGCATGACCCCAAATCAAGCTTCACGTTCTTCGGCAAGCAAATCCAAGTCCCTGAACCAAGCTATACGGTCGAAAAGTTACTCTCCGACCGCCGGAGAGAGCCTCTGGACGTCCAATATGACGAGGAAGACTTGTCCATCCTGGAGGGCCGTTCGCCGGTCAAGCAGACGCAGCCAGTAGATGACTGGACTCATGATCCAGAATGGGTCCGGACATCTGTCAAGAATGTTCTTCCGCTGCCCGGAAGCGCAACTCGCAAGGCAAAGGCGGCGCTTCAGCGGGCGTTCAAAACTATGCTGAGAGAGCAGCAGGAGGCGAAATCCATGAAAGAACTCGGATGGTATATACCTCCCGACATGATCAGTGGAAATCAATTACGTTGGATCGTGGAGCTGCATTCATTTGACGAGGATCTACCTATCGCACAAATCATGAAGATGGAGTGCGCCACTCTGTGTCGTGCTTAGGAGTCTAGACACTAATGATTCGAATTTTACAGATCCATGAATTCTCTGGTAGTTGAAATCACGTTTCCGCGGTCGTTCCCAGCGTCGCCGCCTTTCTTTCGCGTCTTGAAGCCCCGATTCCTCCCATTTACACGAGTGAGTGGCATAGGCGAAAATGTGTCACAAAAATGAATGCAACACCAGGACGGAGAAGATGGACATACAGCACACATTACAGCAGGTACGTGATTACACGACTTACACACCAAGTACTACAACCTTCCGACAGGCGGATCAGTGTGTATGGAACTCCTCACGGGGGATGGTCAGTCGATATATGATAGCTATGTGTCAAGTATTTTTGACAATATAGCGATTAGGGTGGCGACCTAGTTATAGGCAAGTAAAGCCATCGATAGCCCTCCAGTATAACGATGTTACATTCATCTAGTATATCTGCCATCCTCCGGCAAATTCGGCTCGTCGTCTCCAGCCTGAGGTCTCACCCCAATCGGTTGGCTAAAAACTGGTCCGTGTACGTTCGAGTCGCCAAAAACAGCTGCGTCAGGTTAGCTTTTGTTAACCTCTGTGTATAGTAGGCCGTATAATATGCCTAAGGCGCTCAGAGGCTATAAGAAGGTCGCATCAATGTATGGTTGGAAGGTAAGCAATCTTGAGGTTCACTAGGCTGTCTGATGATCATCGCAAACAGGTTCCTTCGCACGTGGACAGGCTCCTCGGATGTTGAGGTCGGGACTCAGATATCCGAAATGGTCGCAGCACTGAGTCGGATGATAGTTTACTGCGACCCCTTGTTGTCGAAATCCCTTTTTCAGGCTGCACCCGTGAAATTTGTTCGATTATTGCTGCATATACTGTGATGGGCATTGTCAGTCATGGGAGCCACAGAAAGCACCTCCATTTGGCGCAGATAACCGAGGACTCCGCGTATTCCATGTGACGCTCCCAGCAGCTAAAGACCACCTATCAATGGCTCTTGAACAAAGCGTGGCAAGTCCTTGAGCTCGCTGTAGTCCGTTATTAGCTGTTCTCCCTCCTCTCGTTTGAATCGTCGAGTTTTATCCCGCACGATTTGAATTGTAAGCGGACATATAGGCCTCCCTTCTGCTGTGGAGGATCCATATTCGACTGCCGAAGTTTGAGGTGTCCAACCACTCGCGACGCGAAATGCAAGGACGAGGTCTGCGCGGATCACCACCTTGTTTAAGGTATATTGAAAAATGAGGATAGTATTCAATCTACGTGTACTAGTTTGACAATCTTTGCGGATGAATGAGTAGTCCACGAACACGTCGGAATTCCTCCTGTATTATCATTAGTGTTGGTGAATTGCAGAACAATGACAATGTGTCGACGTCGAGTATGTCTGCGATCTGTTGTTCGTATAGTATATCTCAAGCGAATAGAACCAACAAAAGGTACAGTTCTAAAGACCGTGCTAACCATGTATAATATTGGAAATGAATTTTGATGTCTCCCCCGCGATTCCCAAACAATTCTGCATGTCTTTACATGAGCACATCATCGGCCAGTTTGTAGATCAGTCCCCGACTGCTTAGGGGCAATAGGAATGACGGCCAGCGGAATGTCGTCTTCATCCGTTTCGCATGTTGAAATCCCGTGCTCAATAGGTGCGCCTAGTGGTCCGACGATCCGAGAAGAGAACTGAATGGTAGATGTCGCTGGGCTATCGTATGTGCTGTCTCGGGACGAATTGACTTGTCGAAGGTTGAGGAATAGGCGGGAGGTTAGGATAGTGATCAGCCTAATAAATCATGAGGAATGAATTAGTTGGAGATAGTCCAGTAAGATATTGGTTGTATACAAACACATCGACAATCAGGCTAGTGTAACTGAAAATGTTCTTGAACTCTAGAACCACGTCCGTGATATTGAGCAGTAACACAGCACTAATGGATATCTTAGCGATAATAGGGGCTGCAGAATACAATATACATACCTGAAGACCAGAGTGCCTATACATTTCCGTCTTCAGTGTTCATGCCAGTTTGTCGTCGAGCGCAGGACGCACCATCTCGTAGTAGTAAATCAACCGTCGACACCTCCATACTAGCCAATCTAGCAATCTTCTTTGTTCCGTAAGTAGCATGCCACGTTCCCAGTAATACGAGCACATCCGAAGCGATGATGCACGATCTGGAAAACGCTGCCACTGTAATAGTACTTTGTCAGGTGTCGCCGCCTTGTGAGGTGTAGTGGGGCTACACACATCTAGCGCTGGATGTAAGACCATGTTACTAATCGGTGTGTCGCAAAACACTCGCCTGAATGGCAATATGAACGGAATCTTGTAGTAGACCGTACATCCAACAGGCGGGGGTGCAATCGAGTAAGCAAACTCTGTGCAGATCCATTGGGGAAATGAGGTCAAGAGGCATACTGACATCCTTCAGCGATAGTGCTTACGATATTTATACTTATGTTTGGTAGGTATAATAACAAGATCAAAGATGGCAAAACAATCCGACGACCACTGATAGCATAAACACGCAGAGCAGAGATTGCTGTACAGATGTCATTCACGAGGACTGTGTCACCAAGCAAAGCATACCCACTTCCGTAGATCAGGTAAAGTAGAGCTTCAGCACAAGCAAGGAGTATGTTTGACACATAAGCGCTGACATTGTTCGCATGAGTACTGGGATTACATTATCGACCGGATGATGGAGGTTACACACACACCCCTAGCTCCATGAGTTGCTCAGTACTAAGACAATTGTGAGCTCATAAGTACTCACACTGCAGCTTGTGACGAACAAGGCCGAAAGGTATGTGGTCACAATGCATGACGTGACCAGTTGAAGAGCGATGTACAGGGATGTTGCACCTGTTAATTTTCGCCGCCACACAGCCTGGGTGGCATCATCCAGGGTGATTATGTTCTCGTAGGCATACAAAGCTGTGAATGCTTTTATGAGCGCAAATCATACGAGCATTGATGCAGCGTGACTGGCCGAATACAGAGGTAATGCAGCAAAACTCTACATAGCTAATGTTCAGTCAGCAGTGCAGCTGAGGATGAACATCCACGAAAAGATGTACTGACGCTTGCCGGAGAACTTCGACTTGCTCTGCCGCCGCTGACGGACTGCTGGAAGACATAATACCGTCTCTTCTGCCAATATGGGTGAGGGCGGTATACACTTCCTTCAGCAAGCTGTTCAATCGAGGTGGGAGCTGCTTCTGCGAGTTACTCCCTGTGGTCTACGTTACTTGGTTAGTGGGGTGCGAGGGCTACAAGATGGATGTACTCACAAGTGTTGGAAAGGACTCAGTAGTGGTGATGCAGTGACTACCGTACCTAATCTGTATCGCGTAAGTTCTACAGGACTACGGCGAGTCAATTTAGATTCAGGGGAAAGGAACAAAAGCAGGCGTACCTCAGTCGTGGTGATACAAAGACTGAGGAGAGAATGGGGGAGCGGAGGAGCGAGATATAAGTAGATGAGAAGAGGATCACGTGTAGGTGAGCGTAGAGGGAGCTGACGGGACGTGAAAGGAGCTAAGATAACGTGGGGAGCGCGAGCGGGGCATGGAGAGTGCAATTGAGTAAAACGTAGTAGAGAGCGCGAGTAACAGCCGCGGACGTCGAGCGTCCCGATCGCGGATGTCAGAATCCGATGATAAGGGGTAGTGTTATTGAAATTAGAGGACCGGACATTCACGATAGAAGACGCAGCGCTGCTGTTCAACAGAGTAAGCTCTCAGATCCCCGCCGCCGATCAGAGAATCTGTCTACGGGAGTTTGTCAGGCCAGATTATAACGTAAAGGCAATTCAAAGATAAACTTCGAAACACTGCATCTCCAAACATAAAAGCTTCGAAACACTGCATGTAATGATCAATCTTTTGTACCAAAAGATTGAACCAAGAGTGAAAGAAGAGTGAATTTGCCTGATTAGTATTCTAGTGCCTAATATGGAAGAAAGATCCTAGTAATTTGATTATGTAATCAATCTCTTCATTGTTTCTATCAATCCTTCGGCAGTTTTCATTTAATATTTTCCTTACTAAACCAATACGGGCTATTCAACTTTTAATTCATTCCAAATTGATTCTTTTGGACACAATGATTGATCCTTGAAAGGGACTCGAGAGTTCTGTCGCGGTGCCCCACTTTGATCATGAGTCGAATAAGCTGCTGAACCGCATTCTGCATACAGGCGACACATATGACGCCGATGCTATCACCGCCAACGCCTGAGCAGCACGAGGACATGAGGATATGTGATGTGATGCCTCCATTGACAAGTATACGTGGTTATGAGGTGTTGCTTCATATTTTTTTCCAAAGCATAAAAAAGGCATTTGTGGTGGTGTCCTGTCTGATGAAGGGAAAGGACAAGACTTCATTCGAAGCCGCGGTGACTGACCGTGTCAGTACCAATATTAAAAATAGTATTGGCGGCTGTTGACCATATTGGAGGCAACATAGCAGCGGGCGCGGAGACTGACATTGCATAAAAAGTGGGCCAAGTTTGCTGATTGAGGTACTGATTTAGGTGCTGAGTGCGGATCCGTGACAGTCGTATCAGGAGAAGTACCGAGAAGACCTCTCAATCATCCCAAAGAGAAGGCATGTGTGAAGACAATTGAAATAAGTGCGGAACAGATCGTAACTACTTGAAAAGTAACACTTCTGGGCTCGAGGAACAACACTGAACCGTCTTATCTCTGCCGCTTGCGGAACAATATCTGAGCGGACCTTTCATCCTGTGCCAACTCTCCTTCTTTCTCCATCTTCATATCATAATTCATCACAAGATGTGCGAACATTGCCTTGACCTCATATGAGGCAAAGAATCTTCCAGGGCTAGATGTTTGTTGGCGAGATTTTGTTGCAAATAGGCTTGCTCAGTCAAGGAATGCCAGCGTAACGGGGTATGAACCTTACTGACCAAGCATGCTTCCCGTGCCCGAACGGAAGCCAGTTAATGCCCGTATTCACCATGCTCAGTTGCTCGCCTGTACCATTGTCGGGGTCGTGCATGTCGGCAAAACGGAAAGGTCGGAACGTCTGAGCGTCAGGGTAGATGTCGTCGTCTTTATAAATGCCCTCCATCGCCACCGAGACAATTGTACCCTTCGGAATGAACGTCCCATCGGAGAACGTAAAATTCTGGACGGCTTTGCGCATCATAGACGCTGTGAGAGCGGAATATCAGAAGGTTATGGGCAGCGATGGTGGAGTATATTCACCGGAAGACATTCCCTTGACCCGCTGTGTCTCCTTGATGAAACTATCGACCTTGTACAACTTGTCCATGGCCTCTTTTGTCCACCCATTATCACGCACAACAGCCTCAACCTCTTCTCGCAGAGGCTGGATATACTCAGGATAGGCAGCGAGATAACATAATGCCTGGCTAGAAGTCTGTGATTGACGTTGGACAGGGACTTTCCGTAAGGCTAGTGTGCAGAGCAGCATGTGAGAACATACCATTGTAGTTGTATGGATGGCGGCCATGTTAATCGTGAGAATTCGCGCTACCAGAGCACGGGGAGTACGGTGCTTCTCTCCGGGGGCTGCATCTATGAGCCATTGCATGAGATCGTTCTGGACGTGTATGGATCAGTCAGCTCAGCAGACTGTTTAGCAAGTTTTGCTCACATGCTTATCCGGCCAGCTTCCATTCTCTCTTTCCGTCAGACGTTCAGCGATGACACCGCCCAGATGCTCAAATGCTTCAGCAGTGCTCCTCTGAACATTACTGGTGAACATCCCCACAAACCTGTAATGGGAATTCATAACTGTTGAGATCCAGCGGCTTCTAGGGAAAGACACTCACGGTCTAAGGATCGAGGGGAATTTGTTGATGAACGACGCTATCTGGAAGACCTCGATTGTGAAACGCTTGTTGAGCGCCAGGTATGCCGGATCTCTACCTGTGTTGGCGCGAGAACGTATACATTAGAAAGGGATTGGCTCGCGTATTCAAATGCCTCAAATAACGTATCAAGTCGACAGTGACTCACCGAGCGGTAACCCGACAAAGACTCTGTTACTAGTTCTGCACACTATCTGCATGATAGCTTGTATCAAGAAGACTTTTGTCCATTCTGTGGTGCAATTTCTCACTCCATCAGTGTTCACGTGGTCAACTCACGCATTCAACGCACTATCACGAGCAGGGATTTCATCAGCGAACGCGGCAACCAGTTCGTCGTGCATGTCAGGGAAGAGGACACCCAAGTTGCGAGTAAGCGGGGAGCGGACAACGGATTTGTGGTAACCGTTTTCAAAGACCTCGCGCCCGATGGTGTACTTCGTCTGTAAACTCTAACTCATCGAATGAGAGAGCAATTCAATGGGACTCTGAATGAAAACCTCACCTGTGCGGTTGCTTCATTGAAGGAGAGGACGTTCTCTGGTGCTCTAATGATTTCGGCGATGAGCCTTGGATCCGAGACGACGATATGCCACTGGTGACGCTCAGCAAACTTGAAGATCCCATTTTTGTACTGTGGGCGACATAGTTCAGGGGCTTTAATATGACACCCGCGGTATGAGCACACACCTTTCTGCAACCCTCCCGAATGATATCCTTGTGATCTCGACGAGATCCAAGAACGGAGAAAGAGGACAATAGAGGGACAAACGGCCGTCCTACCGTTGGGATGTGATATAGCTGCAGTAAGGATCAGCTAAGGTGGATAACAATCTGGTAGCCGCAAGCATGGACCTTGAGGGTACTGCGCACAAGGTAAACAACGATATAACAGATGCCGAGTGGCAGGATCACATGAGAATATAGGAGGAATACATCCATGTTCAGCAGTCGACTACTTTTCGAATGAGTAGATGATATGGCAAGTGGGGCGGGGCAAGATATGATGGGTGATGGGGCGCTGAAATAGAGAGCCGCGTGCTCACTGCCGTACTTAAGGTATCTCAGAAATATGACCGCAGCATATGAGAGCCGCAGCATATGAAAGCCGCAGTAACACTGACAGTGTACACTGAAAGAAATGAGTAATGTCAAAGAATGCCGTGCACAATGCCGCCCGCCGGCGGCCGGGGATCGCTCCAAATTGTATATTGCATAGCTCCACTGCCTCATGTGTGTAACAATGTACAATAGCATTCAGAAGATGTCTGAGCACCACTATTCGCGAAACCTGCATATGTGTTCTTATGGCGAGCCACAAAACAGTTGGATCGACTGGGCAGCACGCTGGATGAGCTCACCAAGTATATCGTGGTTGAGCATGTTTCCAACTCACAGTCGTTGAAGAAATGTAGAAGAGAATACGTCCAGCCTGAATCCTAAGCGGGTGCAATCGCTCAAGCGCACATCGTTCACACCGGTCACCGGTCAAGTTCATGACTCACCGACCGCTGCAATAGGTATATTGAAAATTGCCGCTCAAATGTCGCTGAAAAAGAAGCGAGTGTCAAGCGGCCAAAACCAGCGAGCAGAATCCCCTCCTCGAACAAATAAGCGACCGCTCGTCGCAAGCGCTCGCAGATTCTGGCTCATGACATGTCACGGCTGCAGAATTCGCCAGCCTGATTGGCTGGCCAACCCTTCGCGAGCCGAGAACGTAATCATGTCACGGCCGCATCACGCCTAGTCACAAGCGATCGTTTCTGTCATCTTCAGCCACAATTGGGTGCTCAAAAGCAGCGGAAAGTCGCTTGTTTTCCAGCGACTTAAGCGGCAATTTCGAATGCATCTGAAGTCTAAGAGCAATTATATTGCAAGCGCCCGGCATAGTCCTGCAGCATACCAAAGTATCATATAAGTTGTCTACATTCACTCATGTGTAGCGCTCGAACCCCAACATTATCCGACTATCCTATACGTGTCGACATGTCTATTCCTGAGTAAGATCAGTCGTGCTGCCCGGGGTGCGTGCGTAACATCGTTCTTGATCGTAGGTATCCCCCAATGAAAAGGAGCAGACTTTGCAGGAATACGACATCATGCTTCCACTGCGCAAGTACCACCACGCTAGGCTAAATATTGATAAATTCATTAAGAAAACTAAATTACTGAAACACATGTAGCTATTAGCCGTTCAAAACCTGAAAAGGAGCGGAAAGCGGAGCGAGACAAAGCGCTCAGGCCAAGGCGAGTGCCAGTGTGATCAAGGTCAGCACCTCAATGGGCACCGCGCGGAATGTGTCCAACGTAATATTGACAGTTGGAGCAGGGTCCCAGAATGTCAGCAGGGAAGGGATCAGTGACGACCCGTACTGCGGCCAGTGGACATCAGAGAGGTAACTGATGTTCTGCGGAAGTCCGGAAGGAGCATTTGGGTTAAGGCTGTGTGCAAAGTTGACTGCATGCACATGTCAGCGCTCAGTGCGAGAAACAAACACTGCGAGGGTCATACGCACTCAGGGCATCCATCCCAATGTAGTCAATGTCCGTGAAGAACTCCGCAATGTCAGAAGCGTGGTATGTGCCGATTACTGGTTCCGACTTGCCCCGCTTATACACTAACAGTGATGAGTAAACGCGTGCAAAAAGGAGACTCTTTGAGAAGACGTACGGTACGACCAGGTAGGCTGCGTGGCAGATGCAATTGACATGAAGAATCTGCGTGGTACCTGGAACTGCAGGTCACCCTGGAATGATGCAAGACGCTTATACTGGGCTCTACAAACAAATCCCTTAACATAGTTCGAATCAGAGATGGAACACAACTCACGAGATATTCCACATATCTCCGGTACCAAATGGCGACCCCTGCAATGGACTTAGTATGAGTATTTGTTGAGAAATTAGAGGATGACATACTAGTGCAGGGTTTGCGGGATAGACATCAGCAAGCACTGCGATTTGTTCATCCGAAGCCGTAGGAAGATAGCTAGAGCCGGGTCAGCAGAAACTATTATAATGATTACGAAAACCAACTTCGTGTGGATGTAATTGGCAAACTCTTCATCAGTTCTACAAGTGTAAGTCAGCGACCACCGGTTAGCAAGTCACTAGAAGACATACGTAATATTGAGGTTCGCAAGTGAGAAGATGGTGCCTTCATCATCGCAGTCTCCGTTCACGAATGGTGCCTAATCGTTAACATTAGGATGCATCAACGACGCAGAGTTGACAGACGCACTTGCCTTTGAATACAAACCCATCTGCAGTGACTCGACAGGGTTACGTGCGATTACATTACCGTCTACACGCGGAAACCACGCCAGATTCAAGCTGGTGTAGTTGATGTAGCTGGGAGTAGAGTTCGCCGCCGCCATCAATTGATCGATCGGCGCCTGACGGAGGCACTCAAAGGTGTCCGAGTTTCCGCCACAAGCCGTGTATTCGACGAGGTGATCATACCATTGCTGTCCGTCCTCCACTGTTTTCAGTGTGTATGGGCTGCCCGACTCCTGTGCTAGATGTTAGACAACCCGCTTGAAGGGCTGCAATCGAAACCATACCATGAAACCGCCACGGAAAAGGTCGGTGGTGCCGTTGTTGATCAGGTAGTGCAGACCAATAGACTCTGCGCCCGCGCTCTCTCCCCAGCTTGGAAAGTAATGTCAGCGCGACAACGCCAGCAGTCGAAAGGACAAACACGTACATTATCACCTTCGACGGGTCCCCACCGAAGTCCGAAATGTATTCATGGACCCACTCCATTGCGAGTCGTTCTGAAGTTTGATGGTTGACGGAAACTGGAATTCACTAATTCAAAGACTTACGGTCTCTCAACCCGAGGTTGGTCGCATTGGCAGCAAGGGCCTCTTTGCCAGCGAGGAAACCGAGTGCTGACAAGGAATCAGGAATTCTGCAGTGTAGTGGAAGATTCTTGCATACCATGAAGACGATAGTTGGCAGAAACAAAAATAACAGGCTCTCCGAGAACAATGGACCGCTCTACAATTGGCGCGCCTGGAAAACTAGAAGAATCACCCGTCTCGAATGCGCCTGGAAATGTTAGTGAGCAAGCACCCTCTCCACAATGAAACGATGACCTGTACCTCCGAAGAACCACTGTTTGCGCAGATGTTACTTTGATTTCTCAGTCCATGACGAAACCGTCACATACCAGCAGCACCGGGAGCCCGCCCTTCGAGTCGGCGGTCGCAGGTTTCACGACATTGATGAAGAGACCTATGCACTACTGTCAATGCATTGCTATCAACCGATCAGTGAACACAATACGTACAATCTTCCGAAGAGTTCACAATGCCTGGAGCTCCTGGTATCGGGTGGATGATAGAGGGCAGCTTGAAAGGAAGAGCACCAGTGTCGGCAGCAGTTGTCTGTTGCAGACAGGCAGCTCCGTACTGGGTTGCTTGGCGCACACCCTCGAATGGAGTGGGGGGCTGCGGTGGCGCAAAGCGCAAATTCCCTGTTCTGAAATGACATCTGCCATTGAGCATGTCGTAAGTGGGTAGGCAGGCACATTGCGTACGGTGCTGCAGCGAAGGGCACCCCTAAGAACTCCGAAACATTCCCTGTGTTCTGGCCCTGGAACGAACCATACGACAGCTTAACAGCCGGGGCTGCATCTCGATCCACAGGAGAAGCAAATGTGAAGCCCGTCAGTGCTGCGACTGACGAGACAAAGAACAAGAAATTTATCATGGAAATAAGAAGCTCTGAGAAGTCGAAGAGAGCCTCGATCAGGCGGTAAGATACAAAGTGAAGGAATGAGTTGTGCACGCCTCCCCGCGCCCGTGCTCTTATAGTGCCGCCGTCGTGATAACTTGTACACCGAGTTCACCATACGCGGCAGTCTCACACTCGAGGTAAGCAGTAAACCCCACTTCGCGGCCGGCATCGGCATCGGGCGGCTACTTTTCGCGATCGACATCGCTTATGTATTGAGCGCCCGTAGTGTATGGCACTGGCAGTGTCAACGGTGGCCGGCAGTGGTGACATACGCATAATAGGCCTCGGAGGCACATCACGACTGGCTTGGAGCGATAGTCCAATTCATATTCCTCCGCGCAAGACGTCAAGAAAACAAGGGGCATTACAATCCCCAGGAACCTGGAGGACATGTGGGAGGATCCATCAAATTTTTAGAATCACTCCGAAACATCGGACTTAGTACTGTTCGAAACCAACATGGAGGAAACGAGCTCAGCTGTGAGATTATCCGCTGGCATGACACAGCTCAGTAACCTGTGCTGGCCCCCGGGCCGCAGAGCACTCGCGTAAAATGAGACCACAGGCGAGCATTGCTGTGCAATGTCGCTGCGAGGCACAACAAAGCCATATGGCATAGACTGAGTGATCGCGCAGTTTCGACATTGCCTCAAGATCTTGAAACAACCGAGCTTCCTCAGAAGGTAAGTAGATCATGTGTAAGCTGACATCTCACACAAATAATGAGCGATGCTTGGATGCTATACAGTAGCAACCCAGAGGTTTGGATTTTTGGCCACGGCCTCATTTCCTGATGTGCTTGTTGACGTCCAAGCCTTGGCGCGAGGCGTCCCGGAGTCCGCGTCAGGTACGCTGACGCGCTGACGCTCAGTCATACGAGACGGTTGGCGGTGATGCGCTGATGGCGCGATACGGGCGTGTTGGCGGAGTCTGGATTCTTTTCTACTGTACAGTTCAGGTCCCCCGTTAGGTAGTATGCTCGTTTACACGGCCAGCCGTTCGGATGAACTCAGTTTGACCGCCGCCAGGTTGAACCCAGCTCAAAGTGCTTTGCACCCCGTTTGAAAAGGGCCACCTTAACCCCAGTGCAACCAGCCTCGCGCTTGACCGCCGGTCAATTTCGCTCAACCCCAGTGCAAAGCATATTTACTCTCACGTGATGCAAGCACCCCGCCCCCCTTCCCGTTTTGCAGCAGGCCCCGTCGACCATTGTGTTGCACTCGAATGTACATATTGTATTCTCCACTGTGCTCGCTATTACAAAACATGTACTATAGTAGATTGTGATACTGTCATACCATAATAAAAATGTCATGTCTGCCCAGATCATTGCCCCTGTGCCTTGTTGCCTCCATCCAGTGATACCCCATGCTCTGTCCCACCACTGTGTTATCTTCCTGCGCTGCTGTCAGAGATGTTGGATGAGTGGTGTGTATGCATGAGCAGCCACAAGTAGACACTCTCACCCTAGTACTGCAACGATGAGAATATGTCTGCGGCGTGATACTGACCTGCCCTGATACAACGGTCTATACTCCTATATTGATGCCTGACTCGTAGACAACGAGCGAGGACTTATGGACAGTGCGTCGTCCTGAAGATCGAGCGAGGAAGTCGAGAATGACCACTACCCCAAGCGAGGAGGAGCAGAGACTTGAATGAATAACCAGGTCGAACTTAGGGTTCGACCGACTAATGGTACAACTACTTATACAAGTACCGACTACGCACGGACCATCGTGTCTATGTGGTCGTGTTAGTGAAGAAAGAAACGTAGTGGTACGATACCAGGCATGAAGTGCGCACGGACCCCATTATGTAAGCTACATAATGTTCAACCTGCGGGTGAGCGCTAAGACAGGCGCCAGTATGGGCGCTAGTAGTACAAGGAATAGAACGGAAAGACAAATGTTTCATT
>NW_020169837.1:152667-288978 GCF_002117355.1 Postia placenta MAD-698-R-SB12 | reverse complement strand
CCGGGTTACTGCGTTGTTCGACGTGATGGTGGATGAGTTGTTCGACTAGGTGAAACTAGGAACGTAGCTTAGAAAGTTCGACCTTTTGATACAACGGTCTATACTCCTATATTGATGCCTGACTCGTAGACAACGAGCGAGGACTTATGGACAGTGCGTCGTCCTGAAGATCGAGCGAGGAAGTCGAGAATGACCACTACCCCAAGCGAGGAGGAGCAGAGACTTGAATGAATAACCAGGTCGAACTTAGGGTTCGACCGACTAATGGTACAACTACTTATACAAGTACCGACTACGCACGGACCATCGTGTCTATGTGGTCGTGTTAGTGAAGAAAGAAACGTAGTGGTACGATACCAGGCACGAAGTGCGCACGGACCCCATTATGTAAGCTACATAATGTTCAACCTGCGGGTGAGCGCTAAGACAGGCGCCAGTATGGGCGCTAGTAGTACAAGGAATAGAACGGAAAGACAAATGTTTCATGCCCCAGTGGTCCTGTTCGCAACCTCCTGTGCTTCCGGTGCACTCGCTGCACTGATGTGATTGGCTTGGGATATGGGTGTGATGCGGGCATTGTCGCGATCATTTTTCTCCTTGACATAGCTGTGGTACACCTGGTAACAAGCTCGAACACCACCACAGTGATTGTTCCGACCGTCCAGCAGTCACATTGAACAGATGTACTTACATTATGAGATTATGAGCTTTATTTGAGCAATGCAATAAGCTTCTTAGAGAGAGCAATACAAACAGAACAAACAACTCACCAAATTATGCAGATGGCTCAGAATGAAGAAGGCGAGCTGGCATGTGGATCTAGGATGGGAGAAGTCAAATTAACAGACTCCTGATCATGAGATCAGGGTACTGGTACATTCACCAGGAGCATGGGCTCAAAATACATGCAAGACAATATTGGCCCATTTGAGACATGGGTGGGCAAGATGAAAAACTTCTCAGATTTGTCGCACATGTCTTGTCGTGTCCGATGCAAGTCACCTGATTCGCGGTGGTTGCTCGCGGGTTAAACTGCGATATGGGTAGCCGCCGGCCAAGCATACATCACATCCGTAAGTCAAATCGATGGATTTGCACGAGGGTCAAGCGATTTTGACCGGGGTGCAAACTTGACATTTGTCCCCCGGGCATCTGCAGGCCGTTCAAACGTAGGCTAAAGGATCTTCTGGCCGTGTACTGTACAGACTAGCTTCAGTTCGTTCCCTCCGGTCGCGCTGAAGCCAATACATCATTATCTTGTATAGATTTATCAGTGCTTCCGAGGTCAAAGAACCCTCGTTTGTGCCTTCAAAGGACCCCGAGAGACCCCACAGGTTAAGATTGTGAGTCGAGACAGACCTAGAACTGTATAGGTCATTAGCAGCAGTAGGACGTAGTACTGGTAGTTTGTACGCGAGTGTCGTCAAGATGATTTCCCCTTTACAAAACAGTGATCAAACGTGGTGTTCTCCGCCACGTAGTCTTGAATCAGCGTCAATACTCTATTTCAAACCTCTGAGACTCGGATCTACCACAGACGCTACTTACTGCACGACTATGTCTGAAAAGGACGATACCCTCGGGAGACGACAGTGAACGGTCGGGAGAAGCTGAAACCTTAACAGGTTCAGGACATTAGGCCAGAAGGCCAGACCCGGTCAGCATCGGTTCTATGATCCAAGTGAGTTGATCACAAGCTCTGGTGCCAAATTTGCGTCCGGACTCCGGATAACATTGATTACTGACGATATCTGCTCAAGACTCATGAGCATCTAGAGCAGTACTTTTGATTAAATGTTTCATGATGCATGCTGGACGCGTCTTGCTCTAGGGGTGATAGACTTGCAAGCAAGTATGACGACAATAAAACACCTACTTACTGACAAATACTCTTCCCCGTCTACTATGTAAATAGATCTGGGTATTGTTTTGCTGCGGTGTTCCCTTCCACGTACCGCGACAAGAAATACGCCCACGTTTGCGTCACTCCTCTTTAATGCGGTATTCTCATGTCCTTATAGCTTCAAGCACTAGAGCTAAGGCCTCCTTGATAATGTTGTGTACGCCGCGCCTGATCATGTAAGGATGCATCAAGTTTTCCCACCGTCATCTAACATGTACTCTGCGACGCCGCTCGACTATGTTACTTACGTAACCCAGGTACAGGCTTCATGTCCGGCAACCATATGTAAAACGTTGCTTCGGCCGTTTGCACAACGTCAAGATGGTGTGCACGAGGCAGCGCAAGAAACCGGCTCCTTGAATTTCAAGCCGTGGCCACTCATTGCGAGATCCTCCTATATACGGCATAACATCGGAGAGAAGGCGCAGTCTGTCCATTATTTTGTCAACCGCCGATCGTGATTCTTACAGTTTCTTCAAAAACTCTCCTTAGAGATTCAGGCTCGTGGAAACATCACGCAGTTTGCGCCATCTCATCGTCAGTTGTCGTCAGTAGTCACGACGATGGAGCAAGGGGCGTCCCAAAAATCAAGTGCTGATTGAATAATTCTGGGTCTGTCTTTGACCCCGGTACTCAAACGGGGTCACTGCTTCGTACAATGATATTTCCTCGGAATTCAACCTGATGCTGTGGCCCTTGCGTGAAATGTAGGATTGCTACAATGCATTCGTTTCTTGCCACGCGTACCGCAGCAACCCCTTCCTGTGTATCGCACGTTGCAGATGATATGTAAATTGCGATCTAAGCAATGACTCAGTGCAATAGTGCATTTACAAGGCAGACATGATGGCGTCAGTAAGCGCCGACGTTCAAACCAATTTCACGTTTCAGCTTACCCTCTTTCAGGTGTCTGCGGCGGTCTTCGATGAATCTCGATGAATCGACAGATGTCTAAGACATCACTTTGCAGATCCGCAGAGGGTCGCCTGATATAGACGTGTATGTCACTTTATATCAAACCTCGGTCTTCTCGCAGTACGATCGTTTGCTTGGCAAGCGCATCCAGTGACCCACAAGTGTCGCAGAACGCAGCGGCCTGTATAACACATGTGATCACTCGCTGATTGAGTCGAGGTTGCATGCAGAACATGCTAGCTTAAACGCAGAAGCTACAGATGAGTCAGAAGGCTAGGTAAGGCTGCTCCATATCGTCTAGCGAAGAGCAAGAACAAGCATCAGTGTGCTGCGGCGCTTGCTGCGAAGTCACCTCCAAGCGAAAGCTCCACAAGCATAAAAAACCCGAACAGCACTTCTCTCGCTAAATAGTCTAAAATAAGCATGGATTCATACAACAGTAGTACACCAACAAGTCGGGACATGCTCCCGCCATCGTAGCAGCATCACTTTTGGTACACAAATGCAGGAGACCGGGGAGGCATATCGCACGATACGCGAACGAGTGCGCTATTCTAAAGGCATGTAAAGATGTCCAAGTCCACTATGACGCAGGAGCCTCTAAATCTATCGACGATGAAGCGGAGTGTTCTAAGTATGTGTTATGTTGCAAATAAGGAGGGGACGGTATACTAGGTTGGTATGCGGTGTAGGCCGGTGGATGGTGAGGGATGAGCGTGAACCGGACCGATTGCAGTCCAGACCGATGCGAGATAACGGGGGTACGAGACATGAGAACGTAGGGGCTGGTAAGCAGTCGTCCGAAGAGAGAAGGCGTAGCGGAGACAGAGATGTGGCTAGAGACTGAAGACCCCTCCAGCCCTCCGACGTGACTGGACTGGGTGTACCATCACGAGCGAGATACCAAGGCCCACAGTCAACCCGATCGAGACTGACACGAGCTGCAGGGCAGTATCAAACCCGGAGAGGTAGGATTCCGTGGACGACGAGCCGGCTGTTTCATCCGACACGAACGAGAAGAGGCCACCGTTCGCGAGACCTGATGGCAGTTGGAAGAGAATACCAGTGATCTATAGAACACCGATTAATGAGGGATTGGTAGAGAATAGCTTTTGGATGACTCACCATGACGGCAAATGCGTTTCCATTGCGGAAGAATCGGCCGTACAGGTTGGAAATAAACCCAACAGCCAAACCGCCTACAGCTGCGGAAATGTCGCTTTGATTGGGGAACTTGGTGCCCGTGAAGTGGTTGCAGACCCAGCCAACGCAGGAGATAATAACGAGTAAGAGCTGTGTGAACCAATACGTCAAGACATACAGTTGCGAGACATCTAAAGAGAAAACTAACCGTCTCGTAGCGATTGGTTGGAGCTTGGTTCCGGAGACTCAGGGACAACGAGTACAACGGTACTGTTAAGAAAGCTGAAAGGTTCGTAATACTTAGCAACAGATCCGACAATTGCATTGATAGGTCACGCACCCCACCACAACGACGGCGTCTGCTGGTACCAAGGACCGTTGGGATCATGACTGTTGTTACACGTCAAGTCATTTGCCCCGGCCAACGGGTGATGCGTGATTTTCGAATAGGCTGTAGCACCAATCGACAGACCAAACCCGAGGAACAAGGAATAAATGATCGAGAAGCAGACGCGAACGGCTCCTGAGACAATGTTGCGAGATGCCAGCTCCAAGCTACCACAGAGGATGATGAAACCCTGAACACTAATGAGCTTTCCAACGTATAGCAAGGTGCAATGTGAACATACGGGTAGGATGAGCACGATGGACGCAGCACCGATCGCCGTGTAACAGAAGATGCCAGAATCAGCGAGCGCAGCGGCGATGAAACTGAAAAGCAATGTAACAGTGATCCTGGAAAGAGCGTCAGCAACAAAACTGAGGAATTCAACAGTGGGTATCGCTCACTCGAAGACGTTAGAGTAGAGTTCGTTACGAGCCGCAAAGACCTGGATGACGATGAGAAGGCAACCGAGGGGGAAGGAGATGAGGGAGTCGATGAAGGAGCCATTGAATGAGACACTGCAAATGGAGGCCGAACAGAATCCACCAATCAAGATGAGCTGCCAGAACTTGTACAGCTGCGGCTTGCGCATGAGATCATCGAGGTCTATAGACGCATCCTTGACGGATATGTCATCGTGAATAACCTGACCGCATCGTGTCAATGTCCAGTGCACAGATACTAGTAAGAAGCCAGCATACCTTCCAGTACAGCGCATACGCATCTTGCAGCTTGCCGATATCGAGGGCGCTCCCTTGCCGAATGAACTTGATGTTGCTCGTGCTCGTGGCCGTGTCATCGAACGAAATGAGCATCACATCCGGCAGGTACATGCAGCTGAGCGAGATATCGAGCACCTTGGCCGTGCTCTGGATCTGTGCCTGTAGCCGGTGCGTCGGGCCTCCGAACATCATCATCGCGCGTGCAAGCTTCAGGATGAACTCTTGCCGCTGCACGATCTCCGCAACATGACGGGTGATCTAACCGGGACGATAGTGAGCATCCGGCAACAGCTCGAGACCGGGCGAGAACGTACATAAACCTCGGCCTTTTTGCGCCGTCGTTTCTCGCGCCTCGCCTTGTCCTCTTTGTCCTTGGCCCTGAGCCGCTCCTTTTCCTGCTCAAGCCACTCCTCGTCGCTCGTCGCTGGAGTCCCTGGCGTGCTCGGCGTGCCTGCGCGGCTCCAGCCACGCTTCGGCAGGTTTTGCAGGACGCCCGTCCACTTCGTGCGGCTCCTCATCGACGACGGCGACTCGCCCTCGATGTTGAATGGCATCGACGCCGTCCTGAGGTGCGACGGGTGCTCCGGTGCGCTTTTCGGGTCAATCTCAAAATGCATGCTCCGTGGCCGGCTGAGCGTGGGCGAAGACTTCTCGACCTTCGGCATCTTGCTCTCCAAGGAGTACCGTGAAAGATGGTACCCCGGCCGCTTAATGCTAGGCGCGAGGGCTGCGTTGTTCGGCGCAGCGGCCCCAGCGATGTTTCCGGTGCTTGCGATGAGCGGGCCAAACACGCCCGCACCGTTCCGGGTGTGCGGAGGTCTCGATTCACCCCATGGCTTCGGCAGCCGCAGGTTTGTGAGGGACGCCACTGAGGCATTCGCTGAACCTGCCCAGCGAGGTGTCCGCTCACGCGATGGCGATTGCGAGCGCCGACCGGGCTCTGAGCGCATGCTGTCTTGAGTAATGGTACGTGAGGGCGGGAAAAACCCGGACGATGGCCGTGACTCGTCAAATGACGACCGAATCGAGGGTGTGCCCACTGTCGCCGAGGCCGCGTCGTTCGCATCGTACAGCGACAGCAAAGCCGAGAGCACGCCAGTATGCCTCGGGGGACCGAGCGGCGTTTGCGGGCTATCCGCGCTCTTCTCCACATCCGACTCTGTGTCAGTAGTCGCAGAGCCCGGCAGCCGCCACTTCGCCTTGCGCCGCTGCTTCTTCCGTTGTCGCATAATGCCGCCGTTGCTATGCCTGTTGCTGCTACTGTTGCCATGCTTGTTGCTGCCGCTTGCATCTGTGGACTCAGTATGGTGGTGGTGGTGGTGGTGGTGCCATCCCTTCCAGTTGCCGAGTATGCCACGCCGGTGCGCATTGATGACCTGCTGCGCCTGCTGCACCGAGTGCCTTTCCGTCCCTGCACCCGGCAGCCCCGCCGTCTCGCTCGGGTCGATGAATGCCTCCCCGGGGACGTCGTGCGACGGTGATGGATACTCGGACTGAGGCGCGGACTCGGATGAGGTCGAGGTCGACTCGCGCGTCAGGACCGTCTCCAGCCGCGGAAGGCTCGCGGGTGATGAGGACTGGTGCCGCTCTAGTGCATCGGTCAAGGTCTCGAACGCGGAAGGCTGCGGAGAGGAGCATCAGCGGCCATGTCGTAAAATGGACAAAAGGGGAAAGTGTAGTGTCCCAAGTGCCAAAAGGAAGGTTCACGCGGGTCTCGGACATACTTGTGCGCGCCGGCGTCCAGAGCAAATACAAACGTAACCGCGAGAATCAGGAAGCATGCACACGCGAATCGTCTGAGACAGCGATAACCACCGAGTCCGGCGGCCACAGTGCTCATGCGGCCTAGCGCAACAAATGCATTGCGAAGGCCACGGAGGCGAAGAAAAGCAGAGGAACGAGGACAAGGAAGCAGAAAAGAAGGCGCCGGCTTCCGCGAGGGAAGCTTCTCAGACACATTCACCTGAGAAGGAGAGTGAATGCGCCACAAAGCTCGCACGAGCGCTCCATGGGGAAGTGCCGCGTGTCCAATATCCGAAACGCGTCTATGCCAATGCCGTTTGCGACGTAGTCCACAGTCGCCATCATACACGCGCACAAGTCATTCATTGCGCAAATTTTCAGTCCCAGGGTACTGCATCCGCGGCGCGTTGCGAGATGACTCCGCCAATCGCCATCGTCGCGTTCCCTCGGGCGTGATATCAATAGGCGCTTCCGCTGCCTCGCCCGCAGCCGCACAACATCAGCGAGACAACGCGATACCAAGCCATGAAACCATCAATCGATGTGCGTGGAGATAGGCCGCGATAAGACGGGGACAATGCAGGTCGGCGGTCGCACTGTCGCAGATTCCAGGCCCAACTCAAAAGCCTCTTTCGCCTGGACCAATGTGGCGGCGAACAACGCCCGCGCCCTTCGGGAACGCATAGCTAATATAGAAAAGGACACTCACATCAAGCCCGTGCTCGTCCAACGCCCTCGGTGACTCCGTCGACTCCGTCGATGCATCTCGCTCGTCGTGCCACTGCACCTTGCGTGGTGTCTTTGTGCCTCCGGATCGACGAGTTCCCCCTGGCGGGCGATTGTCTTGCGTGGGCGAGGGGATTCGTGGGGGACTGCCAGAGTCCATGATGAGTGTTGACGTGGACTGGGTCTGGAGCAGAATGCTCTCTATTGATGGTTGTACATGGGGAGGCATAGTCGAGATTAAGATAGAAGAGAGTGAAGAGAGAGAGAGAGAAAAGGAGAGAGAGTATCAACAAGAGAGCGGAATGGGAGAGATGCGCTAGAGGCACTCACAGGTATATGAGGGAGGGAGACGCGGCCACAAGGCAATAGGGGTTGGCCGAGACCGCGGCGACAAACAAAGGGAGCGAGCGAACGCTTGGGATGTTTTGGAGTGCTTTGACTCTGTTGGTAAGACGTGCCGCGCGGATGTTGTCCCGCAGCAGTCGAGAACCAAGAAGCGCGACCGAGAACAAGTTTCAGGCGATAGTCGGTGGCGGTCGTGTATCAAACTGGACTTCGATACGATCGGAGTCTAAGTGAGAGACGGGCGAGACGTATTATATCGCAATAGACTGGGGCATGAGAAGGCAGGAAGAGGGAGTCCGCAGCGCTGTCCGAAGCATGCCGAGCACCAGCTCACTGTTCCTGGAGAGACGGTAGACCCCCGCCGACCCGTCCATTTGTCGCCGTCGATGGTTGACTGTGGAGCGGCGCACGCTACCTGTTGGTGTCAGTTGACGTCAAAGGGCCAATCGGCTTTCGCGGTCCGCTCCATACCGGGCCCGATCTCTGCACATCAGTGGCGGAACTGGGCGTCGGCAGCCGCAGCCGGGCGCTTCCCGAGTCCCAGCCGCCGCGGCGGTCGACTTCATTTTTGCCTACCATTTGTAGGGCGCGAAGTGGATCGCGTCGCTGTCTATCAAACAAGCTATTCATATCATCACCCCTTCTTGCTTGGCGACTTGGGCCGTCTGCGATCTCTTCCCTGCTCCAGTTCGGTAGGCCTAGCGCGCCGCATGACGCCTTCTGTCGTGGCTTCGTCTGCAACCTGTACTTCTGTGAGATGATCTGCCATGTCCGCCACCGCCCTTCTCTATATAGTGCTCCCACAAGCCTCCCACTCCTCATGCGAAGCCCATTTTGCAATTTGATGACTTACACGCCGTCTCCACAAACATCTGGCAGTCCAGATCTCCCTTGTCATCTGGGTGAGACGACGCGGACACATCTGATGCCATGAGTCCGCCCTATCCGATAATTTCTGCTGTTGGCTCTGAAGAGCTCAACCTAACAGTCTGGTTGCTTTTGGCGCTGACCGACTGAACGCCGATCCCAAAAGCGCTCCTCAATATCATCCGACACCAGCCGAGGGAGTATGTCAGGTGAGTATCCAACGGTCAGTCTGGCTTGAGGGGTTGTGGGACCTCGATGGCTGCATGTGGTGCACGGGGTAGCCACGTAACTGCCCAAAGTGCCAGAATTAGGCACGAGGAGGCAAGCCCTCCACGGTCGTCGAACAAGGCTGCAGGGAAGCCTCGACAGGTGATCGGTGAATACGGCGGATGATTTGGGACCGTCGCCTGCGTGCCGTCGCTTCCGACTATTGGCCTGCTGCTGATATGCTATGCTCATGTGGCCATGTCCAAACTCGCGCTACACCACAGGGCCGATGTCGCGAGCCTTCAGGGAAGCGTGAAACGGGCCAACGTCAGCACGTTTTGTGCAACCGGGCGCCATTCGTCAGCTAGTCATCGTCGGCGAAGGTTTCGGACCGTATCTGGACAGTCATCGTGGAAGATCGTTACGCATGGGGAAGCTTGTCGGCCACGTTTTCACCGGCCTGCTACGGTAGTCGGCGAGTACAGGCGGGTGGTGGTGCTACCTTGATCGTGTCACGAGACCGGGTCGCTTGTATGCCAATGCATTGTCCTTGTTTCTTCAGGCAAATGCTGAGGTATGTCTTCATCACGGCTGGTAGAGCATTGATTAGTCTTGTGCTGCATGCAACGCACATACGCACATATATCACAAGTTCTTTCGCGTCTCTGAGCGTCATCTGGTGCATATAGGCGTACTGTTCACCAAAATGTTCTAACCCTTTAACGCCTGCAACAACACGTTATGAAGGTTCGAAGAGTCGTAATCCATGCCTCGATGCAAGGCACCGGCTCGAGACTAGTTAGGTGTGTGAACGGATCACGCAGCGCTCGCATCACTTATTGCCCCATGTTGTGTCGACGAAGTCACTATATGCGCATATATGCAGCATATACGTGACTCAAACTCGGTAGTGAACACTGTTCATGTCATGACGATGGCGCATGCGTCACGTTACAAGCGGAAAAGTCGACGCAAAGGACACAATAATCTCAGCATAGCGTCAACGGATGCAGAGAAGCAGCGTACCTCGAGCCAATATACTCAACGAAGACAATCCACGAAGGTTGTTGCTGAATAAATGCAAGGTGTATGCACTCGTGTTCGCCTCTGCAGGATCTTTTGACGAGCGTACGACGGCCCCGTGCGCCAGATGCACTTGTATCCAGAGCGGAAAAGGGGGAAAAGAGCGACGCTTGTGCAGAACAAGACTGGCTGCGCGGAGGTCAGGAAGGAGCGGGGAAGGGGAGAAGTTGTGTCAAAGGTCGTTCTCTCTGCTGAGCTCTTATGTGAGGGTCGAAGGCGCATTGCGTCGGGGTTTGAAAAGCAGGCTTCTCTCGATCACTCCCTTAATTTGGTATGTCTATTTCTTGATCTGGCATACGTCTCGCATCCTTGACGTCATACCATGGGAGGTTGGTGTCACGATCCGCTGCGTCTTCGTTTTGTGATTCCTGTGTCTATAAATACGTTCAAGTCTTTAACGCGTTGTACAAATAGCTATAATGATGTTCCGGCACACGAACTCGCATAGAATTTCAATTTCTGGCCTGGCACACTATTTTATTGAGCTGTTCACAGTGAAATGTCTTTGCCTATCGAAAGCTAGATCCCGAGTGCTGAAAAGAGCAGATGGATCCTCCGCACACATAGCTTGCATGTCCAACCACACCAGACAAAGTATGCCCGATGCAAGAGGTGCGCGTCGGAGTCTATATTCGCGGCGCGAGAGCGAGATGTTTTTGCCTTCCCCGTTGACAAGATGCATGTATACGTAAACAGTCAAGTCAAGGATCTATGTGACATAACGGACAACGGAACGTATCCCCAGGCAATCGAACTCATAGCTGAAGGCTTCATTGAGGAATCTTGCACGAAATTCGTGTACCCTGCAGGCTACCAGCTTATATAGTAACCTGCGGAATTCACACATTGCTATTTTTTTTAGCCTCATAGGGACAGTAGCAAGCCTGTAGAAGATTATTTAGCAAAGTTAGAACAATTGTTGCAGGCGGCAGATGCAGACTTCGCAACTCTTTCCGATAAGCAAGCCCTACGACCCATAGTACCATTATTCGAACAGCTGGTCTAACGTTCTATACTGTTTCACTTCCCTTAAGTGCTTGATATCAGGAAACCAGCGCAATAGCGTCTGGGGTATACAGACATTGTGGAGGCAGACAGCCTTTGTACTTGTACATTCCAACCATAGAGCCGATACAAGAAAATTGGCAAAGCCATCTCCGAAGCAAGTTCGATCTTGAAATTTAGATGTAGATGGGAAGCGTTGGGTTCAATCCTCTCCAGTCAATTCCTTCGACGAAGTCTTTCTGGTCGATCAGGAAGTCCTATGACACATACCTCGTCAAAACGGGAGATGGCGAGTTGTGTAGAGTACCTACCATCGGACACTCGACGAGGGCTCCTTTCACTTGACTCAACCGATCTTTGACCCGGTCGAGCGGTACGTCGGGGATAACATGCCCCGGCAAAACATTGGGCACAATGTAACGCTTTGGCGCAGTTAGATGCATGTTGAGAGACAGAACAAACTTCAGTACTGACTGCGTATGCGTCCCAATCGCGGACTAAGTTCGTGGGCACAGGACGGAAGATCTCGGTGAAGATATCCCTGTTACGTTTCGCAGTCTCGTTCCATAGCCTCATCGTCTCATCCGAGATGGGGTCTGCGACTATCTGGTCCTGGGGCTCGGACAGCTCGTCAGGATTGGGGTGAGGAGCTGGGCGCATGAAACCCGTAACCGGCTCATGAGGCTCCTCGACACGCATGGGAGGGATCAGGCCGAGATGTTCTGGTCGCACATGTCAGCGTCGGCGGCATATGGAGCATGCCTTGGAACTATTCTCACCTCTGAACAGCTTGCGACGCAAAGTAGTAGCGAATCGGCTGGCCATGAAGGGCCTCCCATCCATCGTAGATTCCACCATGTCGTCGTCCTCGATGACCAGTGCAATTTCGGAATCGCCGTCGCCCTGCGGATAGGCACAGGTCAGCAGAAGTGCATACATTAACGAGCGATAGTCCCACCTTCTGACTTCGATCATTGATATTGGCTGAACCAAGCTGGAAAGACACGTCAGACTGATCTCAGCGAGCAACATCAAGTGCACTTACAATAACTCTCTGGTCGTCTACAATCATCACTTTGGAGTGAATGTAAAGTAGCTCCGACACGTACGCGGCCTTCTCCTCTTCGACCGTGCCGAGCCATTTCTCCTCAAGGAGACTGGTGCGGTCACTGAGCATATGCTGCACCACGTTGTCCGAGACGTCGTCGTCATTCCGCAGCCGATCTGCGGCGCCCTTCCATCGCTCGAGGATCTCGACGGCCTCCTCGTACGACTTGGGGAGCTGATACGTCTCTGTCTTGAGCTCGGCCTTCCCGCCAGCGGGCGAGAGCTCCTCCGTGTAGGCGCCAGTGGGGAGGACGACGCTGACGTCCTGCGGTTCCAGGGCTTCTTCGTGTTTGCCTACCCACAATCGTGCGAGTGCGACCATCGCTTGATGGAACTTCACACCGCTATCTTCCTCAAGGAGCGAGAGGAAGGACGCTAAGAAAAAGCGAGTCACGCAAGCGTGAAATGGTGAAGTCTAAAAATAGCGTACGGTACGGGGCGTTAATGCGGTCGTATGCACGAAGATGGTAGAACTTGATGTAATCCTCTCTGCACAATATCCAATGAGAGACCTGAAGTTACTACCAGCAGCAAGCACGTACGGGTTGAATCCTGCCTTCCGAATTTCCTCATAGATACTGTGGCCTCCTCGGTTCATCGTGCGATACTGGGCGGCCATAATTATCTTGACGGAACTGTCTTCCTTGACTAAATTTGCCTGTTAGTAGGACGCTCATCATGGTGCACTAGGAGCGTACCCGGCCCCGCAAAGCCCGGAACTTCTGGAATGAGCACGATCACCTGGGGAGGACAAGTTATAAATACGACGCATTCCCCATCGCACGCGCCCTACCTTGAACTTCTTGTCATCTCTAGCTGCCATCAGAATCCGTTCGACAAGAGCGGCGGCAATCTGATTCTTCACGGGGCCGTCACGTGTTGTAGTAGAAATGCTAATGTAGACCTGAGCGGATGAAGGCTACTGCTTTATAGTTCAACTCACAAGAACTGGTTTTCTGCAATGAGTTGCTTGTATTAGCGATAAGAGATGTATGGCAACGGAATTCATGTACCGATGTAGACAAAATGGTTCGCTTCGAGAATAAGTTGGCAGTCTGCAAACGCAATGCATGAGCATCCCATGTAATCGTCGGTAGCGATAACAACTCGATACAGATAAATGATACCTACAGGCATTCTGGATGCTATGCTCGGTCAGCACGCCGTGGCTCCAGTCGGACACGCTCCGAATCGCTTGCACGCGGCATGTCCCGTTCGGCGGACGAGGGTACAGTTCTGGGTTGTCTTCTTCATAGTCGACATCATCGTAATCGCGCCGGGCAACGTGATGAAAACGCTCTTTGAAGCGACGACCCATGGCTTTCCACTGCTCGCGGTGTGGATGGCCTATCATGATCCACTTAATAAATCAGCAGATGCAGAGAAGAAATGTTGCATACGGGCGACAGCCTCGTTCGGGGCGGCTTCGACGTTGTGCGGAAGGGCAAGCCAGTCATACCGTCTTAGAATTACATGTGTGAGCGTTGCGTTGTCATGCCGCATAGAAAGAGCACTGACTGCTCGTGTTTATACTATGTAAACACGAGATATAAGCCGTAAACGCAAAAAAGGGTGAGAACCTAGCTCACTTTCCGTCTCTTCACTTCGTTCCATCGTTCGACGAAGTGTTGCGCTAGATCCAATACAACCGGACCACATAGCGTCATGTGGACCTATTAGCCATTAGCACATCTCCCCATATCGGGTACCACACTCGAAGGGGGGGGACACAAACTCACGTCGTGCCACGGCATTCTCGCGCTCTCGATGACACTGAGCCCGTTGCTTACGTAGTTCTGTACATTCTTGAAGTCCATGATGCGCGCGTTATTGTAATCCTGCCCGGGAAACAGTGTGCGCCCGAGATCAGTCGGATGCACGTCTGCGAGCGGATGCGTGGGCGTATCCCAGCGGCCGAAGCAGAGGTCGAGACCGCCTACACAGGCGCGGTGGTTGTCGATAATAACAAGCTGTATCTCGAATATTACTCGTGCAAGCAGCAGGGACAGCATGCTCACAAACCTTCTCGTGATGCGACCAGAACTCAACGTCGTCTATGAATATGTCAGGGTTCGATTCTACCGCTACTTGACTAATCAGTTTACCCTGGCTGCCAATATGGTCTGGATGCCGCATGCAGGCGATGTTAGGATGTAAATCTTCTAGCGCATGCTGCTTACCGGTGAGTCAGGGTTACTAGAATTCAAGGCACAACCGACCTTCGTGTGAGAAGAGCTCATCGACATCGTCTGTGTCACTTCCTTGTACACTACGACGTAGATACGGACGCCCTCCTCTGCCTTGCGTTTCAAGAGGCGGTCAAGGCGCCATTCTTGGTTGTACGCTGCCGGGCGGCGCAGGTAGAGTTCGGGCGTAAGCCACCAATCCTAATTACCATCAGGGGCAGCGACGACAGGTATATACGTTTCACATACAAGGATGAAGATAGCCTCTCGTGCTTTATCAAGCATCTCCGAAAGGGCATACATATAATCATGGCCATCGATGTGCCTGAATTATATATTTCATGGGTATCCTGACAATGTGTGCATGGCTGCATACGCACCATTTGACGAAGTTCTGCGAACGTTCCGCAGCGAACGAGTCGAAGCGATGGCTCGCGTTGATCTCCGCTCTGATCGTGTCTGCCTCCTTCTCTTCGGGGGTGTCATGGCGGCCTAGTGAACATGTTTGATGATTTGCATCAATGTGCAGAGTCTTCACACTCACGATTCGGACGAAGAACACCTACAGCGAGGTGAGCAATTTGTTAATTGACTATTGGTCGCATGGCTTACCGAGGACTGTTTCCTCCGTATGATACAGCCCCTTGTCGACGAAGCGGTCAACTTTGCCGACCACTCGGTCGACCTGGTCGAGCTCACGCTCGAGGGAGTGTTCAAGCTTTTTGAGAAATCCAGACATTCCTGAGCAATGTAGTCAAGGAACAGCGCTCTACTTTGCTCGCTGATTGCAATCTGCGACCTGTGCGACCGGCAATAGCCGTTGCTTGGCCGTTCCATATTTTTGGATGCCGTGAAGCAGGGACGGAAATGAACATCTAACAATAGACCATTCGATGAGTGTCAGTGCGCTTTACGCGCTTGGGGAAGACATGGTATGGTGATAGATGCCACTCGAACTAAGCCCAAGACAGTGACTGGTAGTTGTTGGGGTTTCGCAGAGTTTCGGCAAAGTCACTTGGCTCAGCCACAGACGCGCACCGGCACGTGACACACGCGAAGGCTGAAACTGGCGGCTGCTATAGCGTGAACCACGACCTCTACAATTTGTTCACCAGTCCTCTTGCCACTCTTGCGATTATACGGACTGGCTGGGAAAACTTTACTTTCTGCTATCTCTGACGAGGAGTAACGCGTCTCAGCCACTATTCTCATGGCCGAATCTCTCTACGCGTCGTGCGCGCAAGTCCTCTCAGTCTGTCAATCAATAGAAGACGACCTTGTTGCTCTGCTCCATCCACAGACAGGATTCGCTCCTCGGCTACGGCAACTATGTCTTGACCAGTGCGTCGTCAGTGGCAGCCCAGCGAGACCTGCAAAGACTAACGTGAAACTGTGGCGCTCCAATTGAACTCTAGGCTAGCTGAATTAGACGAGGACGACATGGGTGAAATGTCGGAGGCTGAAGCAGAAGCATTGAGATTAGAGGCGGATACTTGGGCTCTGCTGCAAGCCCTTATGCCGTGAGTGCGTTCTCCATCTCTCTCAATAGGCTTCGCAATGTATCCAGCAACAACACTTGCGGGCAACGCGGATGGTTCAGACCAAGGCACTCGTTATTCACAGCAGCCACATAGAACTAGCGGCTAGAGGGCTAGGACGTCTTTTGGATAAAGCCACCGGTTTACCTCGGCGGAATCTAATTCAGAAACTCCCTGAAGATGTTCATGTCGAGCCTTGTTGCTGGCGATAACCATGAATGTTGCCCTTGCAATGAAGTGTGTCAAATATTCTGACACTACCTCAGAGTTCTGAATATTGTTGCTCGAAGGTCGCTGACTGGTCAGCACCGACTGTTTTCTACGGGTCACTGTGAGCAGGGATAGCATTTTCGGAGCGCATGCCATACAACGGACATCGCACGAACATGGGATTATGACACTTTCTGATTGGCTAGCCTGAAATGCCTGGAGGTTTCTCGGTGACCCGGATATCATCCGAAAACTCTATCCCTGCCGAGCTGTCCAGAGCATGACTAGGCTTCAGGCAGTGGGTCTTGCCCGTGGTGGCTTACAATTTCCGAAATATCCAATATATCTCAGATCGAACACTCTGGATTTTTGGGCCGCCACGATTGTCTGTTGTCACCAGTGTACGCCTCCTGGTGCCGCCTTGTAACATATCACGTCACAAACAATGCTATAGGCGGAGAAAATCATCTCCGCGCACCATCTTGGCAGCTCATGCATTGCGTTCGAACGCTGACATGATTCTCTTAGCCTCCGTAAAACCCAACCGCTGAAGCACCCTGACCCGCATACCCTCCTTGCGGCCAATCCATACACTCCACCAGCTACTCTCGCGCAATCCATCATGAACTCTTCGCCGCTACTCTCAGAACTCGTCGTTGTGCGCGAATGGTTACACGAGACGGCCGCGGTACCCACCGACCCTGGCGTAACGACCGGTTACTGGCCGTTTACCAAACATACCATCATGCAGAGTTTGCGGACGGGTGGCGCCGTACCGGGAGTTGTCAGTGAGATGGACCCGGACACGATAAACCGTGGTAGCGGGGACGGGAAAGTGCTGGCGCCCTCTGACGCGGTGAGTTCTTCGACGTCTGACATGTGTAGTACCAAGCTAAATACCTAGGGCACATAAGGATTATGAGAGAGTATTGGTACAAACACTCTTTTCTCTGGTGCGGGCAGGACGATTGGACGACGCCGTTGACCTTTGCCGAAGAGCACACCAACCATGGCGAGCCGCCAGTATCAATGGCGCTTTACTTTTGCGATGGCGGGCAATTGGTGAGTTCGGTTATTTCGATATCACGGACCGGAATGTCACGGGTACCACGTTCTAGCCGACGACCTTCGCGACGATGAGCTAACGGATGACGAGTCGATGTACACGGAAGAAGGCTGGCGGGGGAACTTGCGCCGGAAGCTATGGAAGACAGCATGCACTCGCGCTGCCCTCAACGTACGTAATCATCTCGTCGCGTATAATTCGTGTGCTAACGTCACCCAAGCAATCTCTCTCTCCGACCGAGCGCGGGCTGTATGCTGCTCTCGCTCCTTCACCGCAGACTGTTGGCCCACTGACGGCTATGTGTCACTCCTGGACGGACCATCTATGGGCATTGGTGTGCGTTCACTGCGAGGACAGGCTCAGCTCTGGGCTCGCGAGCCTCACAGGGCAGAGTTTCTGGGAGGGTGGCGTCGCGGCTGTTGATGGGAAGGAGGGCGCGGGCAGAGGAGGGCCGGCTGAGGGATCCGACGACATGGATATGGACGATGACGAGTGGGAGGGCGAGGTGGTCGACGCGCTGGAGTCATTAGCAAGCATCGAAGTAGAAGAGGGGTAAGACTGTTTCACGATACCATCGTCAACATCGAAGTGGCTGACTACTATCTGAAGGCAACCGCCCGCGGATAATCCTTACCATGTATCCCAGCTGCATATCATCTTGGACCGCACGGATGCGTTGCTAGATGCATTTGCGAACACTCTTCGACAAGGAGCCTACGATATCATGTCTCCACAGTATGTCATTGATCCTACCTAAGTCCTCGTAAGCTTATGGCTAATATCTTCTAGGTATCCGATTATGACGCGCTTTTTCGCACACCTCTGCTTATACCTCAAAATGATCGATATCCCCGTCCCGCCTCTCGCCACGCAAGTGATCTTCGAAGCATATCTACAAGTTCTCGAGGTACGTTGCCGAGCCTGGCGGCGCCGATGGAATACTCACTTCGACTGTTCATTTCGTGATAGGCAGCTGGCCAGCGTGATCTTATCGCCATGTACGCCGGCGCGCTGGGCGACAACGCCATCGAGCGCTATGCGATGTTCCTCACATCTCTTGACTTGTCGATAGACGAAAAAGAGCGGAGGCTCGCACTCACTCGTGCAAGAGACCACGGCCTCGACATGCACCGCGTTGCCATCGCCACGGCGGAGAGGACGGTCGAGAAGGCGTTCTCGGTGCGCCCCCTCAAAGGCACTGTTATACCAGAACGGATGAGACTGACTATTGAACATACGCAG
Source organism: Postia placenta MAD-698-R-SB12 (assembly GCF_002117355.1). Lineage (NCBI taxonomy): Eukaryota > Fungi > Basidiomycota > Agaricomycetes > Polyporales > Adustoporiaceae > Rhodonia > Rhodonia placenta. Next base: position 270,585 of record NW_020169837.1, on the reverse strand, counting down.
GCGCTGCCTCCAACCAAAGGCCCACTGCCGCCTATCATTGGCATGCAGCCGCCCCCGTCAGACGCTGAAATGCTGTTGCTCCGGTCTATCGAATGGACGACGTTCCTGGAGTCAACATATGAGACTGCACTCGAACAAGCTAACGTCATCCTCCGGTATTTCCTAGGTGCGTCCCTACAACGTTCATGCGGGCCTATGATTCCCTTTGCTAACATCAAGTGCAGCCAGTGGGCGAGCGTCATTCGCGAAGTCTCTGCTCGACGTGCTGCCTCCAGACCTCGGGCGCATTCGCCAGCCAGAAGACCTCGCCACGGAGTACCTGCACTATCGTCAGTTCTTCACCGTCTGGGAGTCGCTGGCACGCGTTGTCGAGTGTCAGGCACTGGAGGCTCCGCAGATGAACCAAGAAACGCGGACTGTGTGGTTGGAGGACTACAAGGTACGATTTAGACCGTGTGGCTCAGCGTTGCCTACCTTGCGCTCACCGCAATTGTGGTCCTGCAGCTCCTCCTACAGCAGGCTCGTGAACAAGTAGTCAAGTTGCTGACAACTGAATGGCTGGTCGTAGACACTAGCGCAAGTGGTGGTAAGCTACACGTACGTATCACTGTCTTTGTCAATAATCGACATTGCATCCAGGCGAACGCCGACGGCGCGAGCTATCGCGGATACGTCAAATTTACGTGCCCGAGCTTATCATGCGCGTGCATTCACTCCTGGTCGCCTCAAGGATCCAGGTACCAGAGTAAGTGCAACAGTGTCCCATCAATTGTTCCGCGCTCACGTGGTGAGCTCCAGGAACCTCAAGCACGCCCTCTTGCTCGCGAACATCGTCGCAGACTCGCGGTACAAGCTGACTGAAGACTTCGTCAGCGAGGACGGCCGGAGATTGGGAGACTATTTGTGTGCTGTCCGCCAGGCTGCCCTAGCGGGGTTGGAGGGTGGAGGCTCAGATCCCTTCCGGATTATTACGAACTAAATTATCTCTTTTTCTTGATGAATGCGGCCAAATCATAGTCGTCTCTCTTCCCTAACACCATCTTCGTGCGCTGCCCATCGCCATCCCTAGAAACTCTGAATGGGTACTGCTGCGCAGATGCAAGGCCGCGGTGAGTCGATATGACCAGCGGGTACGTCTTCAGCGTGGGATATTCTCGCTGACCCCGCTCCCGCCGCCCGCACTAAAACCGTCTATCAGGCACATTGCTAAATACACACAATCTCGGGCGGTGGTCTCCGTTCACTTCACTGAATGCTGCCCGAGGCCCGAGTGAGGTTGCGACCCTTCTCCCACCTCTTGCTGACTGGGTCAATTTGCCCGCTGCATGATGATCGACGTTATCGGCATTGCGTAGTTCAGGTCGATGAACGCCCGCGGCGGGTTGATGTCATACATGATTTCGAGTCGCATCATCGAGATACTTAGCCCACATTGTCGTTCGCCGGGCGATGGCTCATGACAAGCAATATTCTTGCGACGCATTTCAATCATGATGCGTTTAGATGTGATTATTCTGAAATGTCCGGCTGACACTGTAGAAGCCTCGTCCAGACTTGAACTTGTTTGCGCTTGCTAATGTCTTATTTATGGAGCACAGAAATCGCGATGAAGCATATACAAACAGCTAGTCGTCGAAGAATCTAATATTACCCTTGATGCCCGCCGGTGAGTATCTACTAACTGTGCTGCCGACACTGTATCCCCCACAAAGTGGAAACTTTCGGACTGTTGATTTTGCGTAAATGCAGCGCTACGAATTACATGATACACAGCGGAAGGCTAAATACGAAGGAGCCTCCATCAGAGCTTTTGTAAGCGTTCCTTGCCTGGTAGAATACCCATGTGGCCGTCTTCAGTGATCTTCAAGATGTCTATCTTCTGCCACAGGTGGTCGCCGTAATTCTGCTCCCTCATCCAGCTCTCGAGGGTGTGCCCCTTGGCGTTGACCTTCCTGATCCACTCCATATCCCTCTTCACTATATCATCTCGCCAAAGCGCCCACCAGCCACGGAAGTTCAGCCTCCATGTAGTCGTGTCAAGTCCTATCTTGCCCTCGTGCGCGACAGGCCGGTCGGCGGCGTACCTGTCCTCGAGCCAGTCATCAATCGTCTGGGAGACAACCTCTGCCTTCTGGCCGGTGACTTTCTCGAACGTCGTCTTCAGATGCTCCCAGCCAACCATCTCCGTTGCAATCGCCAGGTCCTGACCCGAGGCCGTGGCGCGGTTGTCAAACGTGTAGCGCGCGAAGAAACCCATGTCGGAGAGCGCGATCATGGGGACGTGTCCGTTGCCAACCGGCGTGGCGAAGACAATCGTGCCGTTCTCGCGTTTCTTCAAGGGACCGAACATCATCTGGGCCAGGCATCAGTCACGACTGGTCAGGAATACAATGAGTAAACACACGTTGTGGAGCATATCCATGTACGGTCCAGAAGTCACAACAGACCATGTCATGTCGGTCCCACTGACGGCGGACGGCTGAGCCTGCATCCATTCGGCGACGCGGCCCTTGGCATCGTAGTGTTGGCATCTGTACGTCTCATTATAATTGCCCAACTATATAACACGTAAGTGGCTCAATTTAGTGAAACAAATTCAAGGACCATATGCTCATACCTTGAATGCGTAGTCGAGATTGCTCCAAACGTAATGCTTCACTCCGGCTTGCTTAGCCAGCTCGAATATTCTCATTCCCGTGTACATCTCCCACGGCTCTCCAATAGTAAATCCATCTATGTTGACCCACGCGCCATACACGCCTTTGAGCGCCGCTGCCATGTCTTCGAAATGGTCGAAACGGCCTTGGGCAAAGCTTATCAGAAACGCTGTCACTGGAGTACACGACGAGCGTCCTACCTTTCACGCACTCGACGCCCTTGGCGAAGAGCTCCTTGGCCCGAGGATTCTCTGGGTCGCGAGTAAGTGCGCGGATGGCGTACGGAGACGGCGAGCCATCCTCCAATGGCGCGAGCAATTTGTCGATGACCGCGAGGCCCTGTGCACCGGTTGCGCCGATAACGAGGATGAGTTTCTTGTCAGTGGAAGAAGGCATGACTGGGACAATTGGCAGGCCCTCCATGTAGCTCACACTTATATATGCCGTCTTTCGCTGTGTTCTCATGTGAGCGTCAGGTAATATGGCTCGGCGACGCCACCGAGTTCCCTGGACGTGGTTGCAGGAGAAGCTCGTCAGATTACATGTCACTCTGTCTTGCGGAGAACGCACCGTGCTCGTGTGCGATGTCGAGTAATGCTCTCCCCATATGGGCTTATCTGATTGAGCGGATCGGTGTTATGCATGTCAGCCCGAGTGTCCGTCTAAGTGCACTTACGTGCAGTTACCCCCAGGGTACCCCGAGGCATCCCAAAGCATACTTTTCAAAAGTATGTCTCTTGAAGTTGAGTGAGATGTTTGAACCATGTATGATCATGCAATACCATTGAACGAGTACACGAGACCGCTTAGATGAGAGTAGCTATGTATGGACAAAGCATAGCAGCCTGCAAAACCAGCCGTACACAGGCCAGTAGGCTGAGAAAAATGCATATCACTACATAGAACCGTTTAATGAGTCTATAACGCATTACCTCATGGATGGCGCGTCCGACCTTTCGACGGCGATCGTCTATCTGTGTGGCCTGAGTTATCCCCGAGACGTCTTTTCACCGTTATTGTGCATGCAATCGAGGTGTAACTAAACGTTGGCGTCACCTTGCGCACACATGGCACGGGATACGCCGCAGGATTTGTGCTCCTTTTGATTGGTGAGTTCGGCACCGAGGCAAGCCCGCTACCAACACTACTTGGGGTCTGCGGTAGAGAGGTCCTCCCGACTGGTACCGACATCTGCTTATACATGCTCGGTGGGGATGCACTAATAAGCCGAGACGTGGCCCAAGGGTATTTCGAAGCCCGGGCGGCTCACAGCGGCAACAATACGCAACGTGGGATAGTGTACTGTTGGCCCATCTGAGGCCACACAACATGTTATCGAGGGTGGTACTCACCATGATGATGCGCTTAACGCCCAGCAGGAACATGTCCGTATGAAATCGTACTGCCGAGAGATCGACATTGGTGGCAGCCGCTGATCTCAGCTGCCTCAGCGAGTGTATCCAGGAATTTAAAATGCGAGCGGAAACACTTGGCCAATATCTCCACGCTCCTAATGACGCATCTTAGCCAAAGACTGACAGTGTCAACGTCGGTGCATGAGTGCCCTAGCATTGTCAAATAATTCAACTCAGCTTTGCGGGAACGCAGGATGGTAGTACTTGTCAGCTAATTCCATACCGATAGACCTACCCGAAAACATCGAGTTCTTAACGTCACCGGAGAAACCCCCCCGCCGGACTGCCCCAGATTTACCTCGTTATTAGGTGCGAGTGAATTTCATCCATAGTACTTGTGGGCCGTCGCCAGACCTCATTTACCATGTCAACGTTTCGCCATCACCCTTTGGACGACTCTAGAGGTAAATCAAACCTTAGTTATGCGTAGTATACGCGCACAATCATGTTGGCTGTTTCTTCGGGTGTTTGCGACGACTGTCAGTCTTGGAAAATGCTTTCGTGTACTGTTAGCTTCCTCCGGGGCATTGGTTCTCAATATACCATAGACGTTTGCAGCAGGATCTCTTCGTCTTATTGATAGTCAAATACAAATGGCAAGCGCTCAAAATATATATGTCCTTATTGGTAAGCGCTGCATGTAACATGCCCAAACTGGAATTTTGTCGCTGGTAATAAGTAGGAGTTAGCATTTCCCGATCACCCTCAGCGCATCGTTCTTACGTCTGACCTTCTGTGTACAGCTGCGATATGACGTTGGTTGCGATTTGAGTAAGCATTATCGAAAGATAATATACACCGGGCAACCGAACTTTTGGCACCTTCGTCCGACGGTGACCGAGTTTGTAGTAAACTGGGCCAAACACACCAGCACGAGGTCGCACCGCTGACACGACTGCAATCATTTGCACCCGACTTCCATAACGCTGTCAACCAACATGCCTGACCTCCAGCCTTCAGCCCGGCTCTATACACGCTTCCATCTGAGCTACTACGACCATTTCGTGTTGGGTTTCGTCAGCACCTGGCTATGGCGTGCATCATCTTCCATACAGCTGCTTTTCTTCAAGAAATACATCGGTGAGAACGCACACATGGACGTGGGCGTCGGCACGGGCTACTACACCGCGGCCTCGGCTCCGCAACTCGCGAAGACGAAGAACGTCACCCTGCTTGACGTCAATCCGAACACGCTCGAGCTTGCCGAGGCGCGCTTGCTCGCGGCAGGGTACAGGGGTACCACCGAGACGGTGCGGCAGAGCGTGTTCGATCCGCTGCCCGTGACGCTGCGCGGGCGGTTCGACTCGATTTCGTTGCTGTACACGTTGCATGTACTACCGGGCACATTCCCCATCAAGGCGAGCCATGTCTTCGCAAATCTCTCCGCGGGGCTGGCGTCGGCTGGTGTACTGTACGGTACGACCGTCTTAGGGAAAGACGCAGGCCACAGCTGGCTCGGCAGGCTCTTCCTTCGGCGCCTTAATCAGACAGGCATCTTTGGCAATGCTACCGACACACTGGGGAACCTGGAGAAGGCGCTGAGAGGGAGCTTCGAGGAGGTCGAGATATGGCAGACTGGCGTTGTTGCCTTCTTCGTTGCGCGCAAACCTTTCCGTAAATAGGTGGTGAGCAGGGGTGTCATACGCGCTTCCAGACGGTGCTGACACGTATTCTGTCAGGTATCTCATCCGTTCACATCATGTGGTTTATTGCTTATGTATCCATCACAGCTCCATCTCCAACCGCATTGTTGTATATGTTTAATAACACAAGTACTGTGCGATGTGACCGAGTCGTGCCACAATTTCAAGTACCGCCATTCTTGCGGATTATGTCGTCGACATGAGTTGGCATATACGACGACGCACGTCTCCTGCCTTGACGGTCAGTTAATCCTCGAGTGTGCGATACACATCATGCTCGTCGACACACTCGTAGATGGGATGGATGCTTGGGCTCACTCAGGTTCTCTTGAACGGGTGAACTCAATGTCGGCTCCTGCGAGTTGCAGGAGCCTGTAGAATGCGAAGGTGGCCAGCATCGAAAGTCTCTGGATGCACATTCACCACCTGGCCGGTTTCCTAAGGTGTCTCAATAGGCGGATTTAGTGCGGGCGGCAGGAGCGGGATCTGCGGGAATATCCCCAATGCCCACTCAGACTTGTGGGGGATGACGTTGCGCACCGCCACGAATATGATGTCGGGGAAGAGAGATGACTATATTCGGCCGCGATTGTCAAGAAGAAAGAGGTTTTTAGGTGGCAACAATGCTGAAGGGATCTGAGCCTCCACCCCCGCTGGGATAGCCTGGCAGACGGCACGCTAGTCTCCTACTAACGAGGTCCTCGGTCAGCTTGTACCGTAAGTTTTCGACCATGTTCGCGAGCAGGAGGATGTGCTTGATGTTCCTGTTACTGCCATTACTATGCGAACATCTATGGTGTTTTGAAGATCAACGTACTGAAGTCAGCAGAGCATGAAAGCATCTGCCAAGACTGACAATTGTCGCAAAAACCTGGAGAGACAGACTACACGATTGTTCGTGTATACTACGCGTCGTCCAAAGCGTGACGGCGAAACACTAACATGGTAAATGATACCTGACCACACTATGGATGAAATCCACTCACCCCCCAATGATGGGGTAAATCCGGGGCGGCCTGTCAAGGTGACTGATCAGTTGAAATTGACAGCTCTTTGAAATGCAACTGCACGACGCCACTACTCAGGCGCGTCTGAAAGGCAGCATTGCACGGATGACTCTCATTCACATGGAACCATTCACTGTAAGTGTTGGGGAAACTTATCATGGCTTAATGATGTTTACCAAGATGACAGGTCGACTCACAATCGTTCCATATGAGCGCGACAGAACCAGTTAAGCTCGACCGAGATGAAGTCTGCCACTCGGCCCGTTCCGGAGAAACGCGGATGCGAATTTCATGATACATCAGATTTGATCGACAGTATCTGTCTCCGGTGCATCCAGCAATTTGATCACGATCTCGACGCTCGAACTTCTCTGCCAGATCTCCGGCTCTTCCTCCGCCTCGAACTTGGGCGCTAAAATACAACATGTTGCAGAACGATAGCTCATTACTAGAATACATCCGTGGCGAGCCGAGGCATACCCGAGAAGAAAGATGAGGGTCATCGACGTCGCTATTCATACAATGGAGATACCAAGACAGGCAGGACCGGTGTAGGCATACTACTGAGCGACGCTCCCTGACCAAGCAGACAGCCGGCCAGCTTTTCATACCTTGCCCTCGAGCGAGCGCTCCGACTTGGTCTCGTTCGCCTCGTGGTCCATCGCTGTGCGAACGCTCAGCGGTCTGCGGCAAAATGCATGGACACGACGTACCTCTCTCCTGTTTCCTGATATCCGCTTCGCGCTTCTCGGCCTTGACGGAGCCGAAGATGACATCCATCTCCTCAAGACTGCGGCCCTTCGTCTCAGGAATAAGCCTGCACAAAAGCGTAAACATGTGAGTCGCGACTCCACTGGTCAGCCTCGTGTACTACTTACAGCGTGAACACAGCCATGCCGCCAATGTTGATTGTGGCGAACATGAGGAAGAGCTTGTAGCCCAGATCCGTGACCATTGTGGGCGTCACCTTTGAGAGCACAAAGTCTGCGCAAAAGGTCAGTACACGACACGTCGAACGGAAAAAGAATACGCACTGAAGAGCCACTGTGACGCGCTTGCCGTCGCCAGACCGTAATGCCGTGTCCGTGTCGGGAAGATATCTGCGACGTAGACCCATCTGAAATACAGTCAACGTCCGCACAACCATACAACGTATGTGCAGACTCACGGAAGCGGCCCCCATCCGAGCGAGTAGAAACAGACATAAATGTAGAGCATCGCGGCCATCGCCTTGGATGCAGGTGGCGGCGTCGCAGCGTCAGCCGGTGGTGGGAACGTCTTGAGGAGCGCGCCGATGATGAAGAAGAGGACGCCCATGCCAATAGCCGAGACGAAGAGCGACAGCTTGCGGCCCCAGGTATCCGCGAGGAAGAACACAAAGAGCGTCGTCGCCACGACCTTGACGATGCCGTAAATTCCGGACGCAAGCAGCGAGTTCGACGTGCCCGTGTACCCAATCTACGGAACAGAGCGTCAGCATCACGACTGAGGACGGCAGCGTGGAACAGTAGCCTCACCGATTGGAAGATCTGCGGTGCATAGTAATTCACCGAGTTTTGGCCGCTCCATTGCTGGAGGATGAAGATGACGACGGCGATGACGAAGCGGATGAAGTTGCCCTTCCCGAAGAAGGCTTCCTTGAGGCCTAGGCTCGCACGCGCCTCGCGCTCCTCGTGGATGGCCGCCTCGATCTCTGCCATTTCGGTGCGGACGCGCTCGTCGTCCCTAGGCAGACGCCGCAGGTACGCCAAGTTCGCAAGCGCCTCTTCCGTGCGGTCCTTCGACGCGAGCCACCGCGGGGACTCCTTCACCGTCAGCAGGCCGAGTGTCATAATGCCCGCAGGCACGAGCTGGAAGCCGAACGGGATACGCCAGACCTCTGGGCCAGTCTTGATGTGCAGGCTGATTCCCACTGTAGGTCTGAGCGTCAACGATGCAAGCATATGGGGCACGGACAGGTGGGCACTCACGATTGATGAAGTATGAGATCATGACACCAACAGCCACCATTATCTGGAAGAAGCCAGTGATACGCCCACGGACTTCCTTTGGGCAGCATTCTGATACGAAGGCGGGCGCAACGGCAGAGATAGCGCCAATGCCGACACCGGCGACAACACGACCACCATAGATGTAGCCAATACCGCGCGAGCCGCCCGATATTGTTTGTAAAATCTGGATTAGAATTACATCAACGGGCGCCCTTGCAGAAACAGTGCGGGAGCAAGATCTACTCACGGCGCCGACAGAGAAAATGATTGAGAACATTAGGAGAGTATACTTGCGTCCGATGGCGGCTGTGTCCCAAACGTAAGTCGAGCCCTTGCGTACTGGAACAATTGTCCGCTACACACCGGAGAGGGGTGCGCTACCGATGGCACCGAAGAAGGCACCAGCTTGCAAGACCGAGACGACATTTGACGATACCGCATCTGACTTCTGGGCATTGACCGACCCGTCTGCGTTAATGAGGCCGAAATGCTCCTTGAAGTAGGTAGCAGACACTACGCCACCACCGACACCGCTATGACGACAAGCCCTGTCAATATTCGGCGGCGGGAAGATCCCCATGCTGCGCTTACGTGTCGTAACCGAAAAGCACGATCCCCCAATAGACGATGAACGCCAACCCTGAATTATTCGAAGTGTAAGGAGGATTGAGCGCGATGTCCCCAGAGCGTGAATAACGCACAGTACACCCGAATGTTCTGAAAAACTCCCTGCGTCACTTTACTCATTTTTGAGCTGAATATTCGTGCAGCTGGCGAACTGGGAGGACAGAGGGGACTGCAGAAGACGACCCTAGCGCAGACTCACATCAGGCGGGGTTTATAAACTCTCACAGCGCGCTAGCCCCTGCGGGCCGTCAGATCGAGATGTGTGGGGAAGTCATCGACTTGTGTGCCTGATACTGCCCGGGCCGCCGCGGCCCGGCCCTCCCGCCCCGCAGGAAATGCGGGGCCACCAGGGGATCCGTCGCTTTCCCCGCCTTCCCCACGATCGTGGACCTATACATCTTCCTTAAGTCTAGAGCAGCGTATTGATGCGCTCCCCGAGCACAGGTTTCTGCCACAATGGCGGATCCCTGCCCTCATTTCACCTACAATTAATTCATGATTAGGCCTTGCCGCCTTGAATCCTCGCGAAGCGCGGAGATTCCTCTTATCTATCGACATTAACGCTTCAGAATCCTTCTAGTAGCCCTCCCATTGCGCCCGGCTCTGCGACTCGAATCAGTCGCTTTGAAATCCCACGCGATGTCGATGTTACGAGGATCTCATTGTTCCAGCGTTCCACGATCTTCTACCATGAACCAGAGGCCGGGTCGACGAGGCTATTTTGACACGGTGTGCAGGGCTTCAGCCCCAATGGAGTCAAAAGGCCCCTATGAACCTCGTCCCCATCAGGCTTCGACAGGTTGTATGAATTTGTTACGAGAAAGGGTGCCTTCTGCACGCACCCTGCACGCACCCTACAGCCCAATTCTGCTGGAAAATTGATGATCTCTATTGGGAAAAGCCTGCACGGGTCGAGAGCGCACGTCTAAAATTAGGCGCGGCAATAAAATGCATCTTGGCAGCGAGAATGTTACGTATGGGCGTGCTCAAATTCCCCACAGCCATACGGAACCTCTGATGTCCGCAACGCAATCTCTTCTTCCGAGGACACCCGGTCCCGCGTACCTCCCTGATGGGCGTCCGTCACTGAGGCGGCGCCGAACGGCCAGCCTTGGGCATCCGAATAACAATGTCGCTGTACAGCATGGCAGCAACGTTCAGGCACGGCAGTTTGCGCTAGTGCCGTCGCGTATGTCGGGTTCATCCTGTCGTGTGACGTCCGAATGTATGTGATGACAATCGAGCGGGCGTTCGCGGCGCGGAGTCTCATGCCAACAAGCCGCAGAACGGCTGACAACCGCGTCTAGTAGCGCATACAACTCTGAGTGCAAACCCTGAAACTACGCCCGAACCAATTATCTGTCGTAAACACCAAATGTAGCTCCTGAGAATGTCAAACATGTAGCACCAAACATCAAACCGCCCGCCAAACGCTATAGTGCAAGTGCAGCGGCCCCTATTCCCATCGTGGTCACCAGCTTCAAGACTGGCAAACCCGGGCGGAGCCTTAGGGTCGATCGAAGCGGAGCCGATCCTAAATGCACATATTCCGATGACGCGCCCGCACTAGTACTGTACGATCGAGCAGGAGCAGGCGGCGCGGCGGCCCGGGCGAGGAACATGTTTGGGATACACGGAAGCGGTTGGAACGCACGCGACGGCATCGGGCTGCGGCAAGCCGCAAAAAGAGCAGAGTGCTGAAGCGCGAATGGACGGTAGTGTGGCGGAATTCAGGGAAACGGTTGCGGGAACGTACGATGGCGCACCGCAGCCGCTGAACGTACCTTAGTATTACTTGGGGGAGAACACGCATGTTCACAACCTCCGCACCTTCTGGATCGTGGAGACTGCCACTTGCGAGCGGACATGCAGCGACTCCCTGTGAAAATTGAGCCCTGTAAGACAGCATATCTCGCAGACACTTCGCTCATATTTTCACGAAGCACAGAGCCCTGTGGCAGCCCCCCTGTGGCCGGGTGTAGAGTTACCTGTTCGACGCTGATCAGCGCCCCATATATGGGCTAGGCTAGGTATTGCGAGCGAAATGAAATACTGACTGAGCGTGCTGCTCCATACTCACTCCTGATCCGCATGAGCTGTATACGCTGGAGAGAGCGGAGGTCCTGGCCTGTTGCCCTGTGTGAGTAATTATCTGGCTTCCTTGGCTCAGCATTGAAGAGTGATCAAAGGGACGCAAGAATGGTGGGTATAGGCTCCCTGAGGACCCGCGCGTGTGTTTACAAGTTTGTGAAAGCGAGAGCCTCATACTAAGGGACGGACAGGCTCCCTGCGTCTATCACAGAGTCCATCTATGAGCGCTTTACAGACTATTCATTTGAGCAAGATGAGACACGAACGCATAAAGATGATCAGCCCTTGATGTTAATTTGAGCAATTTGCAACCTCCATGCAGTGCTGCGTGAGGCAATCGATTCCTCGACTGGTGAGAGACTACTTGATTCGATCATAATCAGGGTACAAGCAGAACCGCAGACATTCAGAGTGCTAAAGAAGAGGTATGCGAGTGCGCCCGAGATGAGGCCGCTCCGAGTCAGCTTCAGCACCTGCAAGCGACTGTTATGAATGCCGCCTACCCATAGGGGTCCTCGCAATAGTGTTTTCAGGAGAACGACCCGATGCGTTTTATATGTGCTACTTCTCAGGACTGGTCGCGACTTACGCTTGTGAGAAGGAAATAAGCCGAGAGCGATCATCTCTTGGTTAGGAATGTTGGCGGTGGCTTCTTTCCCACGCACATTTCTATATTAGGACAGGATATCGGCATGCGATGATCCTGACCAGAGTGAGTCTCATGAGCTCGTTGATCATCCGTCTTTGCATAATAATCTTGCGTTCATCTCGGGGTTTCGGTCGCGTTAGCTTCTCAGAGATACGAGAGTGCATATCTTCAATATCCACAACCGTTGGTCAACACGGGCATGCTTATGGCCTCTAAACTAGTACCGACAACTCAAGATTTAAGAGCCAAGGTTCAGCTGTAATCTCTGACAATAGATGAATGCATGCACATAGCATCCATGGCAAGAGAAATCTGGAAGAATCATAGCAATTGACATAAGCACCCATCCAAAGCAGTGTAGGACTGGCTGACTGATCGCTTTTCATTCAGGTCTTACATGATGTTGCAAGCAAATTAGGTGACTGTTGACCTGCAAACAATTGATTCCATGCTCTGTAGAGCTGAGCTGATAACATATTAATACAACGCGTCTGGCTGAAACCTCCAGCTCATCAGTTTGACTTTTGCTGGAGAAGTGTCTTCATGTTCAGAATTTTCACGGTGCGTTAAGTTAAGGTGAGCTTCCCCCCTTGTAAGCCTTATATCCGCCAATCGTACGCTTATACAACTAGCTGCCTTTCCACGCCGTTAGAAAGATCGCTTTATACACCTGGCACATTATGGCGTCAGTCTGCACAACCAAAAACTGTCAAGTCCTTGTCAAAGCCTGCGCGTTATCACTCAGTATAAATGCTCACCTATACCCAGACCAACCTTTTCAGGCTCAAAAGGAACGTTGCTACGATATAGCAACGCGAGACACCGGGAGCGCGCGACCACAATGTTGATCGTTTCGCCCCCTTCGCAGGTATGGGCACCCAATCCTCCACTTCCTGCCGCCTTCTTACCTTACTGATACTCGGCGCACACTGTCCGACGACTGTGCCCAAGGTACTATTACAAAGGAATGCTTAATCGTGCGAGATATTACCTTCGTTGAGATCTCACTGCCACCCGGGCCTAAAATCGGACACCGTACCCTGTGCACGCTGCATGTCTTGAGATCTCTTATGCTCGACGACCGGGTGATCATCAGGATCGCTAGGCACCGAGTTCCTGATATGTGTGCCTCTCCTTTGAAGATCGCGCTTGCACATCACAACACTCTCATTGCACGGGCGACTCTGACTCTGAATGCGATGCCGGGAGGTACAAAGGCAGAGAGGGACAGCCGGGTATGGTACTCAGCCCGCTCATCACCTATCCCTCTGCGTCCCAAGTCGCCCACCACTTCATAGCTGCCCAGTTCTGCTACCTGAGCACGTCATGATGTTCCCGGTCAAATTTGACTTGAACATCAAGGTCAATAACGTGCACACAACGACTATTGCTGCGCGCCCCTCGTCATCGCATTCGCACACACCTTCACCCTCGCATGCACCCTCGCATCCGCATACATCGTCACAGACGAAGACGACGAGCTCCAGTGCAGTGAGTGTGCCCCCATCAGCGGGGACGGGGAACATACATACTCATTCTGGGAATGAATGCCTGAGCAGGTAAAGAAGCCTACGGCATCCAAGTCTTCCTCTTCCACTTCAGCGAAGAAGACGTCTTCTAGTAGCGGAGTCAGTGCCGTATTGAATACATGATATGCAGCTCCTCACTGTCTTCTACCGCACAATTAGACCAAGAAGACCTCGACGACGAAGACTGCGCACAAGACGACTGGTCACAAGCATTGATTGAGACGCTTCTATGCTCTGGGCTTGTGGTGTCGTACATCGCCAACGGAACTTCGTCATGTACTTCTCGCTATATATTTGCGCTGGACACAGAATCCGACATGACACTTCCTCACACTGGCCGCGCTGCGCAGCACCTGTAGAGACCCCAGATCACCACGTTCCATTCAATGAACTCACTACAGACGTCACAGATCTCTGGAAGTCTCAGCCCTCCTCTCCCCTCCATCACCGCATCACCCGCAGTCCAGCATAGGATATCTCACTCAAGGTCATCCAAAAGATCCTCCCGCTTCGGCCTGATTCTGTTCATCAGCATCCGGTGCATCGCGGTTGGGATGACTCTGAACGGCGCGGGCTCTGGCTTCGGCTCGCGGGCGGCGTGCACGACAGTGGTACCAATCATAGGGCGGATGCGCACCCAGGCGGGCACGACAGGTTCCGGCTCCCGCTTGTCCATCGCGACGCGGAAGTCTGAGGGCATCCAGGGATCTGGTACCGGCTCGCGTGCTTCGAGCATCCCATCCCGCGCGGCGTGGTAGTAGCTATTCAGGAAGCCTTGCTCGCTGCCGTGCACCGTCGCGGGATCCAGTGGGTGGACATCAAGATTACGCTCAGGGTGCGTCTCGTGTGGGAGCACCACAGTGCCGATGCGAGCGAAGGGCAGCTTGGTGACTACCAAGCGTGAGACGTCAGTGACGGGGAACTCGGCATATGATGACGCAGTTGCGGGACTCACCGGACTGGAACCGTCTCAAATATCACGAACCTATTGAGCCGCAGTCAGTACAACGATTCAAATTCTTAGCTGAGCTCAGGAAACATACGGCTCCGGCTCTGCAGAAACTGAGATGAAGAATGTTGCAGTTGCGACCGCAGCAATGAGAGCAGTGGTTGCACGCATATCGAAGGTGCAAAGAGAATGAGCGTATGAGAGAAATGTGTATTAGAAAAGCTATAGAATCGTAAAAGTGTTCAAGCGCAGCTAAGGATACTCGTAAGCAGCCGCTTTGCTACTTGGGAGCGAATGTGTTTACTTACTAGCCAGTACCGATGCTTGTGGGTCGTGAGTGAGCTGAGGGCTGAAGTGATGCCATGCGTCTCCCAGGGTTTTATACTGCGTTGTGACGTATCTTATCATTTCGATGGGGCCGGAACACACAGCCATCGCTAAGTGCACTGCTACTATCTCGATCGTTGATGATCAAGAACAGTTGAATCTCACACACCGCGTAATTTTGTAAAGGCATAATTTGAGACCAGGCTTTGCCCGTGACAGGTCGATGGTCTGTGTGGATGTCGGACTACGCACGAGACGGTCGCATTGGAGTTACCGGGC
Organism: Postia placenta MAD-698-R-SB12; assembly: GCF_002117355.1. NCBI lineage: Eukaryota > Fungi > Basidiomycota > Agaricomycetes > Polyporales > Adustoporiaceae > Rhodonia > Rhodonia placenta. Next base: position 255,421 of record NW_020169837.1, on the reverse strand, counting down.
CAGCGAGCAACAACAGCCCGACTTCTGATATAAATAAATATCATCGTGCTGGAAAGTGATTGGGAAGATCCATCGCTGCACCATCTACTGCCCTCTAGTCGGTTCAGTGCCAATGTGGACTGTTACCCAGTCATACATCGTTCAAGTTCAAGCGTACGCCAAACCTGTTGTAATAATTTACAGACGGCCAGGAAATCCTGTGCGGTCCTCATCGCTTAGCACATACCCAAGCCACTAGGGCAAGCACTATCAGAGTGGACGCCCACGATCTCGCTGTGCCTGCCATCGCTCCCCGCAGAGATCCTGGTGCTGCCCGCGCCGATACGAAGAGATCCATCAGGTGGGGCTCAGGGAAGAGAGACTCGTTATTATCCGGCACTGGTTCTGTGGAGGAATTGCCCGTGTCTGTGATGTCTGGGAGGACAAGTGGAACAATGTAGTCGTCGGTATGGGTCGCAGACGACGGGGAAGTATCCCAGGATTCGAAGTCAGCTTCGGCGCGAACTTCGGGTAGCGACGACTTGAGGACTTCAGCTTGTGCGACACCCCCGAAAAAGTCGGTGACAAGTGCGTGGGTGAGCGGCCGGCCAAAGAGGTCGGATCGGACGCCAGCGTTTGAGTCGAATTTCTTGTAGTCGTAGATGTTGAACTGTGCAAACCCCAGTCAGCAACAATACCAACCCCCTGGGCGCGATGAATCATAACTAACGAGATCCTGCATGGACGCTTGGCTGGTCTTGTTAATCCCCTCCATGAACTGAAGGATGTAGTGGGTGAACTTGTCGATAACGGCGACACCAATATCGTAATCGTTTTCGTGCTGCAATTAGCCGTGAGCACGCAGAAACGACGTTCGAAGTATGTGTCTGCTTGCCGAATAGGAGTTCTCATGAATATCCGAGGACCCTGTCGCGAGGATGTTTGGAGAGTAGAACTTCGAGTACATAGTGTTCGCCTGACAGGTGTCGATCATGAAGAAGATCTCGTTATAGCTGCAATGAGGTAGGTGATATGCGCCTGCTTCATGGAGAAGCAATAACATACCGTTTCTTCTGCCACATCTGCTCGAATGCATCTGCGATGTCGAACGCACTGATCTCCTCGTTGTCCTGGAACTTCAGGAACTCGTTGCCTCCATGGCCGGTCATATAGACAAAGATGTTCGACCGGTCGTCCGTGAGCAGTCGCTTTGAGCGAGGGACGGACGGGTCCATGCGTCCTGTTCTGGCCCATATAGGCACTCAATGCGGCATTAAGTCATGAGGGCTTACCGGTCAAGACTCTGAGGAAGTTCTCCACCGTTACCTCATACCCACGGTAGTCCACCTCGATGTTGTCCCCGTACAGGTCAAGCGAGCGGGCTTGGTCTGCGTACACACACCCCGGCACCTTGTTTCGCGGATTGCATGCCACATCGTCCGCAAGCATCAGGATGATGTTCGAGTCGGGAATGCCCAGCCGCTTGACGGTGCGATACCTGCGGCGCCGTGCAATCAATGCCTACCGTCTCACCGCCGACGCGCACTCACGTACATTCCCAGCGCATTTGCCATATGCTGCGATCCCCGTTCGTCACACCGAGTCAGGTAGCATCTGACGGAGGACGCACCCGGTAGTTGAACCAATACCGCGACGCGCACACTAAGACCGCCCAGTTGTTGGTATGCCCTGAAGTACTGCCGCCATGTCTTTCGAAGAACTGCCGAGCAGGTATATCTTGGCTATTGACTTGGGCACAGGTAATACCAGTCCAGCTTAGAATAGAGAGAAGTATGCAAAGGGACCCGAGATTGACGAATGGTGGTACGTGCATAGTGTGTATTCTCAAGGTCTAAGAACACCCGGTCCAGATGGCGCTCTACGTGCGACTTGCGGACGGAGACAGCAGTATATCACCCACCAAGGTGTGGTGCACGCTCAGATTATGTTTTCGCCAGTGGCAAATAATGTTGTGGCATTGGAGGATGTTGAAACAAGTTCCAGAATTCTCGTGTTTTGTATTGCCCATATCATCGTAAGGAGTATCAACACTAGGCCCCAGGCCACAAAGGAGTCGTACGGAAATAAATGTAATAATCAGCAAGAAAAATACAGTGATTACACAGCTAATGAGAGACATATAGCGCCTGCTAACATACGTTGCGAATACTTGTACAGTGGGATATAACCGGAGCCATGATGCAAGCAGAGAAGAAGCCATGCAGGGATACAAGAATGCAGAGAAGAAGCGGTATCTAGATCATCGCCAGTCGCGGAGCAGGGTCGACACTGGTACCGACGAGCGATGTTGTACTCGACTCCGTGCCATATGTGCCTTGCGCTCTCCTGCAAGCTTATTGATAGCGTTGATCAGGTCACTTCGCCTTAGAGGCTCTACGGACCATCGCAATTCAATATCGAGACAAACAGAATTAGAAAAACACGCACTCGTGATGTGGTCGTCCATTCCTGCTTGCAGACAGCGTTCCCTGTCACCAATCACTATACACAAGAACGTCAGCGCGAGCAAGCATTGCGCAAGGATCATACGTACTGGCGTGTGCAGTTAATGCGATAATAGGGACCGGATCCAACCCGTGTGATGTCTCATACGCACGAATGAGCTCTGTGGCCTCCATACCGCCCATGAAGGGCATGGACACATCCATCTAGATATTCGTGACCAACTGAATGAAGCACACCTGAGTCGCGAGGGATGAACTTACGAGAATGATGTCGAAGGGCCTGTTCCTCTGGATACGTGCCTTGAACGCATCCACGGCTAATGAACCGTTCTCCGCAATTTCTACCTGGTGGCCGTACTTCTCTAGAATCTTGACAGCTAACTTCTGGTTGACCAGGTTGTCCTCAGCGATGAGAATATCGTAGGGCACATCGTTCTCTGCGACGACTGGCGTCACCGTGTTCGACTCCAACGCCGAGATTAATGCTGACGCGAGGTCTTGTGCAGTCACCGGTGTCGTGACTTGGGAGGAAATACTGTTGTCGAGACACCATTTCACTGGAAGAGCATTAGAATGGAGATCGGAGGAACGCGTGAAACGATTCACAGTTCAGACGCGGTGTGGATTGCTGAGACGGGCATGACTATGAGTGAAATCCTCAAGGTCATGCGACGATGACATACCGGTGTCAAGAGCACAATGGGAATGTACCGCAAATGCTCATACTCGCGTAAGCCCTCAGTCTATGAATGTCAAGTAAGCGAGAATCCTATAGTGTATACACAGATTAGGACATACCACACCGAGCGAGTCGACGACAATAGTATCGATATGAGGGCAAGTCGCCTTATCTGCGACTTCGCAGACTTCGTGGACGACGTATGGGCGTAAACCGAGGTCCATGATCCTCTGGACGACGCCCGTGCGGTCGTAGAGGGTGTCGACGAACAAGATGTTGCGTTTCTGGAATGGCTGCATCTTGCTGAGCGTCGCCTCCATCGACATTGGGCTAATTTGCGAGCTGATAGTGAAGAAGAATTTGGAGCCGTTGCTCACTTCCGACTCGACCCACATGTTGCCCTGCATGAGGGTCACGAGCCGCTTCGAGATCGATAAACCGAGACCAGTACCACCGTACTCCTGCAGAACAAATTCGGATCAGCACGCCTTTCCCGGACGGCAGCCGCAGAAAGTGAATCCGGAACTTACTCTCGTCGTAGAGCCGTCCGCTTGACAGAACGTGTCGAAGATCATTGTCAACTTGTCCTTTGCGATACCGATGCCCGTATCCGACACGCAGAACTCTAGTGTGACGCTCAGGTCGTCAAGAGCGAGGAGGCGACAGCTCAGTGCGACGTGTCCCTTCCGTGAAACCTTAGACGGCGTGAACTTGATGGCATTTCCAACAAGGTTCGTGATGACCTGGCGAAGACGGAGGGAGTCACCAATGAGTTGGTCCGGAATCTCAGGGTCCACGTCATATGTCAAGTCAAGCTGGTTTTGAGAGGCTCGAACGACCAAGGTTTTCAAGACGCCGAACACGCTCTGGCGCAGCGAATACGAGACCTGTTCCATTGTCATGCGACCGGCCTCAACTACATGGCACTGTTAGCACGATTGTGGTTCCCTGACAGAGAGCGACCTACTCTTAGAGATATCCAAGATGTCGTCGATAATCAGTAATAACGAACGGGCCAAACTGTGCACTAAGAGCAAGCTCTCGCGCTGGGACCGGTTCAAGTCGCTATCCAGTGTCAACTCGGTCATACCGATAATACCATTCATCGGCGTCCTACACGATAGTAATCAGCACCCATCGATCACCGACTGCTTGTAATTGAGGCACACACCTGATCTCATGCGACATGTTCGCCAAGAACTCGGACTTACTCCTATTGGCCAACTCAGCAGCCTCCCTAGCAGCTGTGTTCTTCTGAATACTGTCCCGCAAGTTGAACACCATCTGGTTGATTTGGGTCTTCAAGGAGTCCATTTCACCGCTTGCCTCAACCGTGATGAACCGGCTGAAGTCGCCATCCATAGCCGCTGCGGAGATCTGGGCAAAACCTCGCACTTGCGTTGTCAAGTTGCTAGCCATCGTGTTCACAGACATTCTAGAGACAAGACATCAATGGTTAGCCAAGTCAGAAATAGGTCATAACGGAGAAACTGACGTGATGTCCTGCCAGATACCCTCGACGTTACCGACCTCAGCTTGACCACCAAGTTTGCCCTCGGTTCCGACTTCTCTGGCGACTTTCTTGACTTCCGCGGCGAAAATGGCCAATTGGTCAATCATAGAGTTGATGGTGTTGACTAAGTCCAGCATCTCTCCGGACACAGATACACCAATGACCTTCCTCGTCAAATCACCTCGAGCGACAGCGCGCTACATACAGTGATAAGTAATGGGCCATGATGCGCGTATCACGAGAGACTCACCGTTGCTACTGCGATGGTCCGCACTTGTAATGTCAACTACGACCTAGAGTTAGGCCTTTTCATCAATCGACATGACATGGACGCTTACATTGGCGGCCATGACGTTGACATTATCCGTCAGGTCCTAGAACATCAGGCCATCAGACTCAAACCAGGGATCTCCGGAACACACTGTGACGTACCTTCCAGGTACCACCAACGCCCGTAACGCGGGCCTGGCCACCCAACTTACCCTCCGTGCCGACCTCCTTCGCGACTCTTGTGACTTCGTCTGCGAAGACGCTCAAACTCTCCGTCATGCCGTTCACCGTCTTCTTCAAGTCAAGCATCTCTCCACGGACGTCCACCGTGATGCGCTTCGTCAAGTCACCGCCAGCGACAGCCTTCGTGACTTCCGCGATCGAGCGCACCTGGTTCGTCAAGTTCATGGCCATCAGGTTGACGTTGTCCGACAAGACCTACAGTCATGTCATTGTTAATGTTGTCTGTGAGCAAAGGAGGTCGCAGGCTACTCACCTTCCACATGCCCTGGACATCCGGGACGTAAGCCTGACCTCCCATGATACCTTCTGTGCCGACCTCCAAAGACACTCTCGTCACCTCGTTCGCCAATGTCGACAAACGGGCCACCATCTGGTTCACAGTGGTCTTGAGTTCAAGCATCTCACCCTGCACATCGACGTTGACAGTCCGGCTGAGGTCACCGTTGGCGACGGCCTTCGTGACCTCTGAGATCGAGCGCACTTGGTCCGTCAAATTCGTGGCCATTTTCTGCGATGCCATCGTCAGACCGTCTGGTATAATCAGATGAGCCACGATACAACTCACGTTGACGTTGCGCGTCAAGTCCGCCCACGTCCCTTGCACCCCCTCGACCTTTGCCTGACCACCGAGTATACCCTGCGTGCCGACCTCCAAGGCGACTCGTGTGACTTCGCTGGCGAACGCGCTCAACTGGTCCACCATGGAATTCACCGTTCGCTTCAACGTCAACATCTCACCCTCGACCTCAATTTCGATCTTCTGCGTCAAGTCTCCCTTTGCGACAGCCGTCGTGACCTTAGCGATCGACCGCACTTGATCTGTCAAACTAGAACACATTCGATTGACCTAAGACGGGGTCAACGGTGATCGAGGAGATCGGCAGTGATACTCACATTCCGCGTCAACTCTAACCATACGCCCTCCACGTCCGGCACATGCACCTGACCACCCAATTTACCCTTCGAACCGACTTCCAATGTGACCCTAGTAACCTCGGCAGCAAGCGTCCGTAGCCTAACCACCATGCCGTTGACCGTATTTTTCAATTCCAGTATTTCACCGCGTGCGTCGACCTCGATTTGTTTTGACAAGTCGCCGAGCGCGACAGCCTTCGTGACCTTTGCAATAGACCGCACCTGGTTCGTCAAGTTTGCCGCAAGTTTGTTGACCACGCCCGTGAGCTCACGCCATGTGCCTTCAACGTCTAAGACTAAAGCCTGACCACCGAGTTTACTGATAGACTCCAGTGAGCAACATGTCGCGATAAGACGTAACGGCACTCACCCTTCCGTTCCGACTTCCTGACTGACACGAGTGACCTCCTTAGCGAATTGACCCAATTTGTCCACCATAGCATTGATGACCTCCTTGAGCTGAACCATGACCACACCCTGAACGGGGACCGTAATCTTCTGCGACAAATCGCCGCGAGCGACCGCATTACACACGCGCGCGACGTCCTGTACCTGTGCCTTTAACAATTTGAGCTCCTCGACTGCGCTCATGCCGCTCTCAAACGCAGCGGCAGCGAGGGGACCAGGAGGAACAACGAGCGGGGAGCTGATTGGCTCGCCCGTGAACGCGGTGACCTTCGAGATAGTTGCACTGTCCGTGATGACCTTGCCGCAGCTCGGGCAGGCGATGTGGTCGGCGTGCGACGAGGGTGGGGCGGAGGCCGGTCCGTTGCTGTTGCTGCGGTATGCCTTCTGGAGATCCAGCGGGTTCACGACGCCCTCGAGCGAGATCGTCATCGGCGACGGGGTGCGCCGGGAACCATTCCGTGCCGATGTAGGAACGGGTGCAGAGGGCGTGGGCTCGCCATCGCCGTCGTACATCTCGACGTCCTTCGAGTTGCTGCCTGAGCTGACCATCGTGCTCGGGATGCTCTCGACGGAGCTCGTGGGCGTGGTGAAGAAGGGGGATGCGTTAGTGGCGGTCTGGCTGATCGAGGTGGGGACGTCGCCGTTGTCGCTGCGCGAACTGGACGAGCTCGACGAGCACATGGACGGGCTGCCGACGCTGCGGCGCTTCTTGGACTCTGGGCCGCATGCTTCAGATGCTCTGATGGATGCTAGTGCCTCTTCAGCAGTGTACATGCGGCGTGCCATGGCGCCGAGCGAGCGCAAAATGCTATCGGTCTGCCAGTCGGCAGGCCCGTCATACTTGGGAATGGGCGAGGAAAGGGGGCCGAGCTCATAGACGGAGAGGAGAGCGACGAGATGCTGAAGGAACGGGTGGGATATGTGCCCGCGATAGTCGACGATGGGCGGCATCTTCGCCGTCGACAGAGAGGATGTCGAGGGGGAAGGAAAGAAGGGACAAGGCTAATATCACAGTCGCCAATTCTGAATCAGCGCCTGCCCGGCACGCGCTATACTTACTCTCCACCGAATTCTCCTCGCTTGTCCTTGCCCCGGCAGTCAGTGTGCGGTGAAAATTGCTTGACAACCTGGAGAAACGTGTTTCGGGACCGATTGCAACGATGAGGGCGCGAGGAACGAACCCACCTGGGGATGAGGGGCTACTCGTATAAGGTACGTTAAATTAGTCAGTTCTGCCTGTTATGGGGTTATGCGGAATTCTTGTCTGCAATTTGAGGACCTCAGGCACCGCTATAACAATAGCGCTGAATGCCGTCATGTTCGGCGCCGGGTCATCGAGCCGCCGCTCTCTTCCGCGAGCTCCTACATGGCGGTGACATCCGGCAGAAAGGAAAAACCTTTACATCATCCCGACGGTGAAGTTGAACCATGACAACCACAACGCTTCCTCTCGCGTACAGCAATTGTCGACTTGATCGAGCAACGTGAGAGCTGTGCCAGCCGACGTGGTTTAGTCGGCCCGCTATCGATTTGCGAAAGCGGGCAATGCGTGTGCCTTGCTATTAGATTCTGAATATGCATTGAGCCGTTCATTCTACAGTGCGCAGGACGGAAGACAATCAAGCAGGTGTTGTAGCCTGCTCGCTCGTCTATGGTGAGCAGCAGCCACGGACCCGGAATTATGACGCAGAAGACACGCTATATGTTGCAGATATCTTGATTCTGACAGGTCCCAGCAAATCAATCCTCGCTACCCCAATTGCGTCAAGGTAGAGTGTCCGAGGTCAATCACCCTGTTATCCTTGTGTCGAGCGTCGCTCTTGCGCTGCCCATCGTGGGCGTTAGCTTTGCAGCCGCGCCACCCAGCAGTCATGTGAACGGAGCCAGTGTGGCCGCAAAAACACCTTGCCCTTCCTTCAAGACGCCTCCGTGATCCGAGTGGACTCGTTCGGGAAGCCCTGGTACCATGGGAATGGGCTACTGTCGTACACGGTGAGACGTTTAACATTAGCGGGATAGTTGTGGAGCTCATAGGACGGTCGCTGGGCTGCCACTGCAGAAATGGGGCACGGTACCGCTTGCAGGCTTGGAGCGGCACGGATGCCAAGAACGCGATTCACACTTATCGCATACTGCGAAGCAATATGAGATTGACGCGCGTTATGACTGGCTGCCATCGTAGGCACGACCGCGCCGCCGTCCGTGTAAATCAGCGCCGACGAGCTTGACCGCCCCATCGCTGTTGTCTATTTGGAATGACGCAACTGAAGGTCATGGGAATATGCATCTGCACTGACAGATGTCATGTGCTGACGGGGATCTCTTTGCAAGTGAATGCACGAACTCACCGCACAGCCTTGCGCGCAGCGGCGACTTGCTTCTCACACAGTTGTAAGTGGATTGACGACTTGTCAATCTGTCAACGTAACTGACCTTGTGACCGGTCGTAGTGCGCGAGGAAATAAACCCAATCGGATGCTTTGCGGAGCGCCTTTCTATCCGATCGTAAACTCCAGATAAACAATAACAATGAAACACTTGAATACGCGGGAGGCCGGCGCACTCGTCGTCTCCTCGGGGTTGAATGCGTCGACGCATTTCCATTGCGTTCGACTTTCCCGGCGAGGCGATCACCGTGCGACCTGCACAGAAGAGCGCGTTTCGTGCGCGGATAACACGGACAAACTGAATGAGAGAACGCGGCCGTCGGTGTCTGAAGGTGGGAACGAAGCGCGAGGTTTACCTTTCGGCGCCATTATCGATATGGCTGGAACTAGACGGAGAAGTATTCAGAAGACCCGTGCAGTTGTAAAACAACCGCAGTCTGCGGTAGCATTGGTGAGTTTAGTATGTCGCAGTCCGCTATCAGATGGACTTGCAGTCACGCACTATGTATCGCCGAGGCATCTGTCCTTCGTTTCGCTCCAACGTCAACGGCACATGTGCCTCGTACTGAGCACATCTGTCTGAGAAGGATTCTTGACGCACTCGTCGTTTCCAGAGAGGAAAGGCAGATTTCGATGACTATCTGCGCGTTGACGTGAGACTGACCTGGTTTGAAGGTATCACCTTCAAAGCAAACATGACATCCCCAACAGTCAGCTCTTCATCCACGACGGAAACCTCTTTTTCCGTCTGCAAGAACAGTGGGCTGGTCAGCTCTTTGTGCCGCATATAGGCTGAGGACAACTGACGAGAGACAGCGTGCTGACCGTAGTAGCAGCACGGAAAATTCGTGTCATATGCAGGGGTTGTATCGTCAGTTGGTCTACGATCCCAGCCAGCGTCCCTACTTCCATAACAGGCTCGGGGCCGATGGCTATATGCGCGTCAATAACCGAGTTACAGGTTGTGACTGATAATACGTGAGACTGACAATGACTGTATCCTGTCGACACGTTTTCATCGTTATACTCTCCGCCGGTATACAGCACATACGGGGAGCAGAGCTTGCTACAGCCTGAGTGCGCTGCCAGCCTCTTGAATGCCATATCTTGTGTGATTGGATTTATGACTCCTGATCGCTGCACGAATTTTGAATGTCCAGCTGAGCATGGCAGATGGTGGCTATGATGTCGTAGGCTGCCTGTATGGAATCGGTTCATGTCCGCTGCTGCTCAGCGCGACTAGCGGCGCATGGGGGCACTACAAGGATTGGGGGAGAACGTGGAAGAAAGAAGAAGAGAACGTTCGTCGGCGGGCCGGAGTGGTCGCTTTTTATATCCATATCCACATACCAAGGACAGCAGAGGGCGCTGCACCGTCGGTGGCGTCCAGAACGCGTGACGTCATCAGAAGGTGATGGCAACGTCTGGAGAGCTGAGCGAAGAGGACTTCCGTATTAGGAAGTCATCCTGCTCGATATGGCTACAGTTGTTTGCTCGAGCAGTCCAGTAGCTTCGCGCTGCGGCGGCAACTGGCGTTGTGTCCTCGCGGTCAGACTTCATTTATCATTACGTGTGGCATCCTCGCAACGTCCGACCTCACCAGTCGAAGTAGACGCATGGTCAATGCATGCGATATTCACATGGGCCCTGAGCTCCTTGTCGAACGAATGGCTTCGCGAGAAAATGTTAGGCCACGCCTTTTACGCAAAGCATACGCCGCCTGGCCGCATACTTCGCTCCTAAAAGGCAAGAGTCGGATAGAATCCAACTCCGCGAATCACACACGCATGATCGAGCCCTCGGTTTCGGGGATCCCCGAACAGCGTTTCTTCATACTAAACCGCCGTTGTCTTCCAGGACATTTTTCAGCTTCAGGAGTCCATGCGACGTTGTGCTTAGGCGTCGAGATTAGTGGCTTGCAGGAATGCCCTTGAGTTTGTATACCCACGGGGCGCCGGGGCTTGGCCGCCTGCAGGACGTCCCCAGGAAACGGGCTCAGATGAGAAAACCAGGAGGTGACATACGAAGTATATATGAAATTCCATGCGGTATAGTAAGCCTGTGAATGGACAGCATGATCCTATGACGTTATCAATGCTGCATTCCATTTGGATAAGGTATTGGCAGACGAGTATGCATGTTATGGGCTCTAGGGCGTGAAGCTATTTATTCGCTTCGCCGGTCTGACACCCGTTGCTCTAAAGTAGTCTCGGAGAGACGTTGCGGAAGGAGGGATGCATATGACTCTAACCTGCTGCGAGCGCTATCACGGCAGTAAAGTAACGTATCGCGGACATTTCGATCATTGTGACAGTGTGGTGCTCCGTGTGTGGAATATCCCGAGCAGATTGGTGAGGCATAAATGTGTCGTCGGAAACGACATAGTATGTATGGTTGGACCCCTGTTCATAAAGGGGACCAGTGTGTATGATTTTGGCGTAATTCCCTCAGCATGACCGATAAGCCTGAGTCTTGCTAGATACTCTGTTCGCTATATCGTTTAGCATGCTGTCGGGCGCGTTGCTCAAACAAGCAAACAGAGCTTCTTAGATGGGAGTAATCACTCATGAACCACCCACCATCTGCCCAGCCAACTGCACACAACGCCATCACGACAATCACACGTATGTGCATGTGTCGGCTCCACGCATGTCTCCGTTGCTCTGTTATACGAGAGGGTACACGTCCTTTACGGAAGAGCCCAGACGCTGCGGCCCAGGCGCTCTCTACAACTTCAAAGAAAGATTAGTGAGCAGGGCCATCGGCGCCGCACGAAACGTGTCTGGCGTGAAGTCGAAATCAGGAACCGGGTCCTGGAACGTGAGCAGGGACGCCGTCGCATTGTGCGCGCGCCACCGGGGCCACTGGACGCCAGAGAGGTGGCTGACGTTCGCGGGGAGCCCCGGGGGCGCGTTGGGGTTCAATTGTGTGACGAAGTTGACTGGAAGAGGGATCGCACGCACCCGGGTGAGCGCGCGGCAAGGAATAAGAATAAGGGGCGGCGGGGGAACGCACCGAGGGCGTCCATGCCGATATAATCGACGTGCGCGAAGAACTCGGACAGGTCGGACGCGTGGGCGACGCCGAGGTACTTCTGCGGCGTTGCCTTTGGGCGCCGGAACACTGGGAAAGGGAAAGGTGCTTTGGTGAGAACAGGTCGCGATCCCTGCGTTCGGGCGGCGTACGGTATGCCCATGCATCATGTGTTTTTGAGATCACGCTAAGTGTGAGCCTGCGGGGCGCTTGGAACTGCCAATCCCCGGTGAACGCGGCAATGCGCTTGTATTGAGGGCTGCGATGCGGTGCATTGGTGAGGGGAAGAAAGGGATGTTGCAATGCATTTGCTCACGACAAGGTATAGTCATTCCCAGTGTCGAATGGAGATCCCTGGAGTGTGATTGTAAGTGAAGACTCCTTGCGGTCTGGGCTCTTGACTGACTAAGCTAGGATCATCCGGGTATGCTGACCCGACTGCTGCAATTTCTGCAGGGGTCGCAACAGGTATATAGCTGAAACCCCCATTCGTAAGCAGATGCATCTTGATCGATCAGCGCACTACGCATACTTAGATCCGATATACTGTAGAAACTCTTCGTCCGTTCTATGATGATGTCGGTCAGTTACAATTCATCTATCGTACGATCCACTGACGTTATGTTTAAGTTCCCCAAAGAGAAGAGCGTCCCTTCATCCTCGCAGTCACCAGAGATGATAGGCACCTATGTACAGGACGTCGCTTACATGAGGGCGTGAATAAAATGGTGCAGAGGCAAAACAGACCTTTGCGTGCAGACCCATCAGGAGCGATTGCTGCGGGTTGCGAACGAAAAGGTCTCCATCAACCCGAGGTGCCCAGGGTAGATTATGGGCCGTGTAGCTGAACATGGTCGGCGTCTTGTTGACCGCTGCAATGATTTGCTCTGCAGGAGCCTCACGCAGGCATGCCAAAGTATCGGCTTGTCCTGAGCAGCCGGTGTGGTCCACCAGAAAGTCATAGTACACTTGCCCTTCGGAAACATTGCGCAGGGCATACGCAGATCCGGACTCCTGAAAAACGTGTGCATTCAGGGGACTTGACAGACATATGCGCGCTATCAAGAAACGATTACTGACCATCACCGCGGCGCGGAAGAGGCCTTGTGCGTCGCCGTTGTTGATGAGCATTTGGAGGCCGACAGAGAACGATCCGGCACTCTCCCCCCAGCTGTAGCGTTACGCTAGTCAAGTTGCCGGGGCGTAGACAAGCAGAGGCGGCTCACATCGTGACTTTATCGGGATCTCCTCCAAATGAGGAGATGTATTGCTGCACCCATTCCATTGCGAATCTCTCTATATGAGATATCAGAGACTCTCCGCCTAATCCGAGCACGCAATCAGAAGTACTCACGATCTCTCAGGCCTATGTTGGTCAGCCTAGCCTTTTCGACTTCCTCGCCTGCCAGAAAACCGAATGCTGCTGAACATGAGACATTGCGTGTCGGAAGCGAGATTCAATTTTCCGCACCATTGAGGCGATAGTTGAACGAGACAAAGATGATCGGTTCGCCCAGGGTGATAGAGCGTGCGACAATAATATTGCCTGGGTTGCCTCCTGAAGCGCCTTCCACGAAGGAGCCTTAGAAACGGTCAGGAACGAGAGCACACTTCAGTGATAGTTGATATTACCTCCGTAGATCCACTGTGAGTATGAATTTAGCCCTGTATTTCCAGGGACCGTTAGACCGACCTACAAATAGCACGGGCAGCTTTTCAGAAGTGTTCACGGTCGCAGGCGTCACGACGTTCACAAAGAGACCTAGCCACATTGACATCAGCGTATGTACAGCCTGTATAGCGGGCATCTCACAATCCTCTGATACATGAACAATAGAAGCTGAGGTTGATACGGCTGAGGCTGACGTGTTTATCGGCGGAGGAGCAACATGCTGCGCGAGACAAGCTGCTCCATAGGATGTTGCAGGGCGCACGCCGTCGAATATATTTGGCGCCTGGGGAGGTGCAAAGCGAAGGTTCCCTAGTCTTTGTTGAAACAAGCAGAAACAAGCAGGTATGAAGTGGTCAAGATGTTGGTCAGACTCACGGTGGCTGGGCATACGGCATTCCCAAAAAGGATGTGACATGTCCTGATGTCGACCCCTGGAAGGATCCATAGGGGAGCGTCACCACTGAGGCGTCGCTCGTGATCAAAAGGGGCAGTATTCCCGCCGCAAAGAAAGTATTGCACCACTGGAAAAACTGCATGAGGACAGAGAGCGGGTAAGCCATGTTAGGGCCCCATCACTGACCTGAGCGGTTTATACGGGCTAGGTGACGCTCGCACGACGTTTGCAGTGACGTCTGACTGATGCCTCGTTGGGTGCAGGGACGCTAGTGTGACGTCAACAAGTGTTCACCTGGTGTCGCTGTAGCGTCTTTCTCCGTTCCACTCTGTTGCTGCAGTCAGTGTTAGCCCCGAATGCGTCGCGCCCACCAAGCGCCGGCGAAGCATCGCCCAAGCACCGTGCGAGCGTCAGAAACACCATGCGCAGCTATTGGTGCGGTCTGCTGACGCGCCCCGGCCCACCTTACAAGAAGGCTGTGCAGCCGAGTGATTACCGGAGTTTCATGCTTCTGAGAAATTGATGGAGCGGCGCGTTGCATTGTGACTGCGGTCATTTCTTCACAGTCCTGCGGCGATACAAATGCTCATAAACCTTGCTATCCGATCTTTGTGGTGGAAGCTTCTTTCGAACAGGAGCGATGTTCCTACTAGCCTGACATGTGTTCCTGTTACATGAGAGTACACGTCCATTACGGAAGAGCTCATATGCTGATGCACAGGATCACGGCATCTGCAGAGAAAGAGCAGTAAGGAGGGCCATTGGTGCTGCACGGAATGTGTCTGATGTGAAGTTGAAAGTGGGAATCGGGTCCTGGAATGTGAGAAGAGACGGTGACACATTGCCCGAGGTCCACCGAGGCCACTGAATACCGGAGAGGTAGCTGACGTTCGCGGGGAGACCAGCAGGAGCATTGGGGTCTAGGTTCGTGACAAAGTTGACTAAATAACATAGAATCAGCGTGCGGCGAATGAAGTAATGGCGAAACATACTGAGGGCGTCCGTGCCAATATAATCAATGTCAGTAAAGAACTCGGACAAGTCTGAAGAATGGTAGGCGCCGAGATACGGCGTAGATTTTCCGCGCTTGAATACTGGGGAGATGTGTGTTGGTCAGCTCAAAACAAGATCTATGTTGAGAGAACGTACGGTATGCCCACGCGTCCTGTGTTTGTGATATTACGCTGAGTGTAAGCCTGCGGGGTGCTTCGAATTGCCAATCTCCTGTAAATGCAGCAATGCGCTTGAATTGAGGGCTGCCATGCATTGGTGAGAGAAAGACAGGGATATCATAATGCATCTACTCACGTCAAGACATCAGCATCTCCAGTGCCGAATGGGGACCCCTGGAGTGTGAGCGTAAGTAGAGTTCCCTTCGGTCGGTGCTATTAACAGACCAAGCTAGGATTATCCGGGTATGCTGCCCCGACTGCCGCAATTTCTGCAGGGGTCGCACCAGGTATATAACTAAAACACTCATCTGTCAGCAGATGGTTCTTAATAGATCAAAGCACTGGGCTTACTTAGAGCCGATATATTGTAAAAACTCTTCGTCCGTTCTGATGCGATATCGTGAGCCAGAAATACAGGTCGTCTGTCTTGCGATTCACTGACGTTATGTTCAAATTACCCAAAGAGAACAGTGTCCCTTCATCATCACAGTCACCAGATATGATAGGTACCTACAGCGTTGCTGCCATGAGGTGATGAATACAAGATGCAGTGTCAGATATACCTTTGTGTATAGACCCATTAGGAGCGAATGCTGTGGATTGCGAACGAAAAGATCTCTGTCGAGACGAGGCTGCCAGGCTAGGTTATGACCCGTGTAGTTGAATGTGGTTGGTGTCAAGTTGACTGCCTCAACAATTTGTTCCGCAGGAGCTTCGCGTAGGCATGCTAAAGTATCGGCTTGTCCTGAGCAGCCGGTATAGTTTACCAGTAAGTCATAGTACCCTTGCGCAGCGGATACATTGCGCAGGGCATATGCCGATCCGGACTCCTAGGAGACGTACATTCAGAGACTTGACGGGCATATGCACTATCAAGAAACAGGTACCAACCATTATCGCAGCTCGAAAGAGACCCTGTGCATCGCCATTGTTCATGATCATTTGGAGACCGACAGCAAATGCTCCAGCGCTCTCTCCCCAGCTGTAGCATTGTGCTCGTCAAGTTTCTGGGACAGCGTGGACAAGTAGAAGCGGCTCACATCGTGACTTTATCTGGATCTCCTCCAAACGAGGAGATGTATTTATTCACCCATTCCATTGCAAATCTCTCTATAAGAGATATCAGAGACTCGGCGAATGGTCCGAACGCGCAACCAGAAGTACTCACGGTCTCTCATGCCTATGTTTGTTAGTCCAGCGTTTTCGACTTCCTCGCTTGCCAAGAAACCGAATGCTGATAAACATGAGACATTGCTTTATGGAAGCTAGATTCAAAATTTCGCACCATTGAGGCGGTAGTTGAACGAGACAAAGATGATCGGTTCGCCCAAGGTGATGGAGCGTTCGACGATAATATTGCCCGGGTTACTTGCCGAACTGCCTTCTACGAAGGCGCCTGTGGGATGTTCAGTAACGACGATACGCTTGATTGATGGTTCATCTTCACCTCCGTAAACCCACTATGAGGATGAACTTAGCGTTATATTTTGAGAGACCTACAGACGGGCTTACGAAAAGCACGGGCAGTTTGTTGGAAGTATTCACGGCCGCAGGCGTCAAGACGTTCACAAAGAGACCTTGCCACATTGACATCAGCGTATGTGCAGCTTGTATAGCAGGCATCTCACAGTCTTCTGATACGTCAGCGAGAGACGACAGCTTTATCGTTAAACCCTGTGGAGGGCTACCAGTCTGCTGCAGACAAGCTGCTCCGTAAGATGTTGCAAGGCGCACGCCATCAAAGGCCTCTGGCGCTTGAGGAGGCGCAAATCGAAGGTTCCCTAGCCTTGGTTGAAATCAGCCGGCATGGAGTCGATGAGATGTGTATTAGACTCACGGTGGTTGGGCGTACGGCATTCCTAGAAAAGATGTCACACTTCTAGATGTATTCCCTTGAAACGACCCATACGGTAGCGTCACCAAGGGTTCGCTTGCAATCGCAAAGGGCAACAACCCTGCTGCAAGTGAAGCAATATACCACCAGAAATGCTGCATGATAAAGTTGTTCTTTTGTGAAAGCAGAGAGCGAATCAGCCAATATCAGGCGGCACCATTGACTTCAGCGAGCTATTTATGCGGTCTGAGAGCCCGTTCGGGCTCCCGGAGACTCACGCGGGTGAAAGGGTCCTCAGTTGCATCTGCTGACATGCCCGTGTCCGTCCCACGATGAGACTGTGCATCTCAAGGGTCGCTGTGGGTTCGAACTTCTGAAACGCTGATCGCGCTTCCACCGCCGCAGCCCATGGTAATCGAGGTATTTGATGGAATGGCGTTGGCAGTGGGCGGTCATTCATTGACACTCGCGCAGCGGCACAAACGCAGTTCTTACTACGCGATATTTGTGGTCAACCCTTCTTTCGAACAGGAACGATCATTTGAACAGGCGCAACGTACAGTGGCATTATTTTGATGTCGTGAGACTCATGATGCAGCGCACGGTTCAGGCTGGATCTTCATCCATCGAGAAAGGCAACAACTGACCGGGAGGCAAAAATCCAAAGGGAAACACTGGACGAACATAGTGGATGGTACGACAGACATCCCAGCCAGAGCTGCGGAACACGGTCACGTGCCCATGATACCGGTGACGCGTCTTCGTGCGTTAGCGACGTCGCCCACCTGCAGTTGCACTCTTGCCATCATCGGTGCACCTAGACTTATGAAGCCATACCACTGACGCGAAAGCTATTTTTTACGAGAGTAATCACGCGCTTCCGTTAAGACGACGCCACAGAAACGGGAACGTCAATATTCGCTCGGCACGACGCTGATCCTCACCCACTCATGCATGTGATCATCTTACACCTTCTGCGTTCCCTTTCCCTTCGCAACTATTTGTCTTGTGCCAATCAAGATGACGGACCCCACAGACATTAGGATCTGGATTAGACGTCAGGCGTTGCTATCGCAAATTCTCCATAGACAGGCTACTCACGCCGCTGAACAAAAGGGTTTTGTACCACTGATAGTTGTCTCCGAGTAGTGCTCCATTGATGGGAGTCCCGGTCAAGATTGGGTAGGATATAATGAAGAAACCGACGCCAATGCGAACCCTGAACGCAGGTGAGTGATGATTTCATGAGAAATACGGTAATTGATGGATATACCCAGCTTCACGGTTACTCTTTGCCAAAGACGACAAGACTACCGGAATCAATGCAAGCCCTTGCGTTCCCAGCCGATGAGCGTCAAACAGACGGGAGATCACTCATCCACACTCACAAGCGCCAGTGAAAAAACCGTATAAGATCGTGAAGACCATCACAGGGCCAGTCGTAGTTGTGCCAAACATGGCAAATATGAGGGCGCTGCTGATGACTGATATCGGGCAGATGACGGTCAGAGATCCCCAGTGATCTGCCATCAAGCTCGGTATGATCCGTCCGGGAATGGAGGATGCATTCAAGATGGCAATCTGCTGGTGCGTGAGATCGGTGTGATAGGAATGGTCGTTCAATGAACTCACGGTGTAGAACGATAACTCCGACGGCAAATTGTGAATTCTAGCCCAAGATTGAAGGTAGAACCCTGGACAGAGGTCAACGACGTGCGCGCATTACTTTCCACTCGTTACTTACAGGGGAAGAATATGCCCCATGAAACCAGAGAAAGTCTATGAACATGATCAAGTCTGAGAAAGTCATTATCGTATTGCTAAATGGAAGGGCTTACCCCAAGATCATAAGCATATAGGGCTTGTCAGACAGAATAGACTTCATTGAAGGCTGATCGTTAACGCCTGCCTTCGCCTTCGGCAGACGAGTTCTCATGATGCAGCACGCGATCGTCAAAAGGCCTAGCGAGAGGAATCCCGAAGCACGCACGCCCCAAGCAAAGCCGGTCGATCCGTAGAAGAGCTGATTCACCAAGATCGGGTAGACGATACCTCCGCACGACGACCCTTATCCACTCGTCAGTATCGCTGTCGTAGTTCGGCTTGCAAAAACAGAACTTACCTGCTTGCACAATGCCCATGGCAAGACAGAGGTGTTTGTCCCAGTGATGGGCCTGCATCGAGACAGTCAGGCACATCAGCAGTCCGCCGCCGAAACCCATGCCGATGCCTTGAGAGAGGATGAGCTGGTAGTATTTTGTGGGGTCCGCCAACGACAGCATGAAGAGGCTGGACGGTACACAGCACGATGAGTGCCCTCTCATCGTTGTAAGACAAAACACCTACCAGAAACAGAACACTAAGGTCCCAACGATCGACACATGGTGGAAGTACCCCTTGTCGAACAGTCTGCCCGACACAATTCCGACGAGGAAGAGGAGAGCTATCTGCAAGCTTGGTTAGCACGGACACGTAATCAGAGGGTGATGTGGATGTACCTGCACAGATCCAATCCAGCTAATCGCGGACGATGTTGCAGTGCCCTGTTGAACGTAATAATCTTGGTACACTCCAAACGACGTGGCATTGCCGAATGTGCAGAACTGTATCAACCAACTAAAACGAAACGGGTTGAGCAAAATACCACCAGTAAATTTACCAAACTGATCGTACCCGCCAAGAATCGCCAGACATGCCTTGAGTCCACCATCTGGGATTTTCACGTCGGGTTCAGGTGAAAGGTACGCCTCTTCCAAGGAGATGGTGGCAGGCTCGAGCGATGGTGCCTTTGAGCTCTTCTCACCGATTTCTACACTGCCATCCGACATCGTAAGAGGTAGAGTTGATGGTTACTGGTGGGTCTCGGGTCGTGGGTGGGACAGGGTCTGCAGTGCAATTATACATACGCGGGTGCTACTCGGCCTAGGGTGCCGAGGTGGATCATGCGTTCCTCGATGACTGAATGGCTACAGAGTGGCAAGGGGTGGGATGGGTAAGCCGGTGGCTAGAAGGAAGCAGATTTTAGAAGCTCACCAACCGACTCCGGCTCTCAACACACTAGTCGTTCTGCACTTACTGAATTCCTACCCGTCGATCAAGATGATCGTGTGTGACTTGCCACAAAATCAATCATGGTTCCGTTTACCAGGCTTCGCGAATTTATGCCTTGGCGTTATGGCGCGGCTTCAGAGTAGTGGTCTAATATTGCATAGCTATTACTATGTAGAGCTTGAGAAAGGCATAGCATATTGACGCATTGCTGCCGCCTCTCAGGAACTCTCCACACAATGGACCCGAGCTGCCCTATCGATTGTGAATAATAACCGAGGCGTGCAAACGGAAAGTCACCAGGCTGCATATCTGACTGACGGGCCGCCCCCTTTGAACGAAGAGACAACGCAACGACTACTCGACAAAAGGCGGTACGTCGCATCTTTCGGTGTACACGTGAACGGGTCTCATGCTTGTTGTGACCAGAATCTGGTTACATGCTCGGAGGCCTGCGAGATGCTCAACGAGAAAGGAGATCGAGGTCTGACCTTCGCTAGTAGCAAACATATGCACGAGGCTCCCCGACGGGCTGCCGTATACTTCGAAGAAGTACGACGGGGAGGTAGCCACTTTAGTAACAGGGCTCCTCTTCTCATGAATCACTGGCTACGTAACGTGCCAAGCAAATCTCTTTAAGATGGACCGTCAGCTGGCTCGCATCGAGAGAGCTGGTGCTCTGTCACGAGCCATGTCCGTGCGCATTCACATAGCGTAGCATGGTAGAGCGGCACAATCATGCCCGTGGATCAACTTCCGCAGATGACCATAGATAGCATGGCTTCTGAATTCGGAAGTAGCCAGCAGGCAAGAATACATAGCCACCGGGGTCTATCTGGCTGTCTGTATCTCGCATCTCTGCCCCGCCGCTCCTGCCACTTGAGATCTACAGCAGTAGATGGGGGCCATCTGTGATCGCTGGCGACCTCGACCACGGAGATGTGAGGCTAGTTCTACAAGCAAGTCTGTGAGAGAGCCGAGACAAGACATACCTATGAGTGCCGATCTCGTAAGAGCAAGGGTGGGCATGATGTGTATCCTAACATCCTTCTCTGTGTTAATGAATGTATACCTTGAACCACCAAGTAGACTTTCGATGCGATACAGGCTCGACTCTTTCGGGAAAGCTATAGCGTTTAGGAGGCCAGGGTTAACATCTTTTGGAGACAAGACATTGCCGTTGACCCGATAAGCATTGCTTGCACAGATGATACAGCAGATATAATTTGGAAAAGTGATTGTGTAAATGAAGAAAGCGTCGGACAAATCAACGGAAGAGCCGCTCAGCGCTCCCGCCCGAGCCAACCGCATCATGAGCACGTGATAAGAACGCGTGCAGCGTCGCGCAACGCTGTCACATTTCCTTCTGGCAATACTTTCCAGTCATAATCATCATAATCAAAATTGGAGCCGTTATGGCGATAGAACAAAAAGATGCAGCTCCTCTCACGGGAAAATTCATTCCACGGTCGTCATATCTAAATCTTGTTATGAGATAGGGAAGTAGGCAATGTCATCGAACTTCGGCACGTCTATATTGTCATGAAACACAATTTTATCATACACAACTTGCAGGGCTTGTGCTCAATCAGCCTTGTCGCTGACAATCGTTGTCTCAACATGCACGACCGGAGTGACCTGATCAATAGCGTATGAATTAAGGTCTGTAGATCTTTGAAGGCAACTCACCCCTTTACGGTCGATTGTGCTTGCTGGAAATGATGAGGTGCCCGACGGGGCTCTTGTAGGTAACGAGACAGTTGTTCCATCCTCTCCAGACTCATTGATCCCTCTTCCGGCATGCGGTGTACGACAGTTAAGCCTAAATAGGAGTCAATAATTCTACCCAGGAAGTTTTACATTGAATGCGTGTACGTTGCCAGCAGCGAATTCGCATAAACTGTTCACGTGTTCAACGCAGGTCAAAAAGAAAAGAGCGGCCATTACTCACGTTTACCGAGTAGGAGGTGTAAGGCGAGATAAATCATGTTGTACGGCATTGCTACAAGCTGGAAGAATGTTAACTTCTACGGAGGTTTTACCGACAGGTGCGTACAGATATAATGATTGCCAGTCCAAGGAGACTAAACATAGTTCAGCGGCAATGATATTTGACCTTGATCGCGTCTTACCTCGTAAGAAGACCGTTGTTTATTGTCCAATAGGTGAGTCTATCAATTAACTGTAGTCCGCAGTAAGCTCCGTGAAGGTTCATTGCTTATGATCAGACTACTCACATTATCTGTGCTATGTAGACCAGTGATTACCCAGAGGAAGTACAGGTCATTGATGGAGGACGGCTTACCTGCTGTTACGTCCGCGAGTGTCAGCATCGCTCGACACCGTGTGCAAAGGCGTGGAAACGTACCGATTGAACCCAGATCTTTTACGTCTGAGGAGGACAACGAGCGAGCCCGTTATGATCCAGTCAGCAAGGCTCCCCGCTCCCATTCCGATACCGACCAGAACCTGTACGAAGGTTACATCCACCATCAGGAACATTATTGTGAAGAATAGGGAGGCAATCACCCCTATTCTGCCACGCAGTTCAGCTAATATTTTGATCTGCAACCTGCACCAGTTCCTATGTGAAATGAACAAGAATCGCTGGAACATACATGCGGACGGTCACGACTGTTGGTGACAATTAGTGTACTGTTGGTTCGAAGCCAACGATTACACACCACAACCGAGAACTGAGTATTTACAATCAGTGAGTCAGGTGCAAATTAGCATATAGGTCAAGAACAGCGTTACGCACTCATCCGTACCGCCGAAAGGATGCCCTACCGCCTGGAAGTAAGACTGTGATCCACACCATCAAAGTCGCTTTTACGTACTATGATGGTAGGGAGGAACCAGCTCCGATTGCTCACTGAGGTGATATATGAGCTAGGTCTGTTGCATTCGATATATGCCACTGACATATGTAGACTCGGCGGGCATAAAATCTGAAAATGGGTAGGCTTTGAGACTGGCATCGCCGCCGCACACTATGAGTGGTAACATACCCATGAGTGATGCATGTGATAACCGCCTGTGGCGTCTGATTAAAAAGGGTAGTCGGGCGTCGATTGAGGATGGAACATACGGTCACGACTATTGTTGCCTATGCGCGTGAGAGTGATGAGTAAATGAGTATCACCCTCGACAGACATCCGACATACATCAAAGCTCCTGCCAGTATAACCCAAAGGCGGTCAATAAGCGATCAAAGTGCATGAGGTTTGCATTTTACCAAACCGATCGGGTCAGTGCAGCCGGGTTGTTGTAGTTTGTAATGACATAGAAATAGATGATGTGCATGGTGAATATCATATGCACAATATCTAGGCAGCTGTCTTTGCTTGTTAGAGAACGACTTAAACATCGACAGACTCACGAAATTGACCACACCTTCAAGAAATGGCATTCAGTATGTGGTTCGCGATTGCTGTATGAAACTGACTTACGACGTAGCGGATAACCTTGCTATCGCTGGGAAACGTCCTATACCACATGTAGGTCTGCATGGTCGTTATGCCGAAACCGCTTGTGTACCGAGTCAATTCGCGCGAAATTAATCGCCGGAGGAAATACGTACATCGCCGTTAATAAAGCGCCAATGAGCACAGCACCTATGCTCAGGTTGAGGTCACCCGACATCATCGCTAGTCGACTGCGGGACTATTGTCGCCGTAATCGTACCTTGATTACAGGCTCGCGGGACGATAATATACACAAAGGCAAGGCGCCGTATTCGCTACTCGTCCACCCTGTCAGAGATGTCGTGGAGTCCGTGTGAGTGTAGAAGAAACCACACAGCAGCATGTCCAGCCTTTACCCCAGAGGTTCGCGACGTTTCCATGTCAATATATGTTCCCTTTCGAGGCACACAACCAGAGTTAGCTCCACAGTGGCTGGGACTGATATATGCATATGCCACACCATGAGAAAGGATTTGTGGCACCTTACTTTCATGTCTGTTCCTGGGGAAGACGCCTTTGGTCACGCGGGTCCCCTTATCGAGGAAGGCCATCAACGTGTGCCAGGAATCAGTTGGCGTGGTCTAGGCGGTCTATTAGAAACGAACGTGATATCCGCGTGCATGAACGCTGTACGATTTGATTCTTCTGTACTGGAGGAGACCGGCAGTACCTCGGACAACAGGCGTCTCTTACCTTGCATTCATGCATTTAACATGCCTCGCGCCAGAGACCCGGGTATACCCCTGTTCGCATCATTCGAAATCAGGGGGCGAGAGCTGTCTTTTGGAGTGGCGAAGTAGCGTGCTTTATGGTCACAAACTTCTCACATCTGGGTAGACTTGAGTTAATCTGACGGCCCAGGCGATTGCACGTCGATCGCCAACGTGAACCTCCTGCGCCATCAAGAGGCATTCCCCGTATCACCGCGTTGAGAGATATGTATACACAAATGGTATCAAGGGCAACTTCATATACCCAATTTACTACACCTTTCGAGACGCCACATCATGAAGGAAGTTAGTCAGAGACCTTCACCACCCTACAACGTCATGCCAGATCAGACTGCGCTACCTGTGAAATGAGGGGCGACACCTACAGTTTCCCCTCGTTCTCTCCGCGAAAGAGCATCCCAATTGCCCCAGGGGCAATATCCAAACCGTTAAGAACGTGGTATCGTTGTTTGACAGCTCCCTTCGTAACGAGCTCAGCGAGGTACTCGCGGCCTTCCTCATAGCGAGAAGTATAGTCAAATCTGGCATGGGTGTAAGTTGGCGGACGTGTGAGCAGACGATAGAATGATCCACACGATAAACCCTCGCATCGTGGCGCGTTTGCTTAGTAACTGGGAATAGTTCCGTAGAGGATACTGCTTCTCCGTGTCTGTATCTAAGTGAGTTTTATGAGACGCGTTGCTAGATACAGACTCACTGTATTGGGAAAGGTTTCCTGCGGGACATGAAAGTCACATGAGCCCAAGCGCATTAGACTAATTTCGAGTATCATACCGCAGATAATGATGCGGGCGTGCAGATTCGTGCTCGCCAACGCCAGGTCAAGAACCTCTCCGCCTACGTTGTCATAGAATACGTCTAGCGCTCCTACCGTCTTAGAGAAGTCATCCTTGAACGTGGGGCTCTTGTAATTGAGCGCCTTGTCAATGCCCAGCTCTTGCTCGAGCCATTCGCACTTCTTCGTGGACCCGGATATGCCAATCACCTTCGCCCCACGCTCTTTGCCAAGCTGACATACGATGGAGCCAGTAGCACCTGCGGCGCCGGATACAACCAGGGTCTCTCCGGCCTTAATCTGGGCAATATCAACGAGACCCTGCGCATGTTCTCGTCAGCACAGGACTGGGTGATGCGATGCGATGTGTGGCGTACAAAGTAAGCCGCGAGACCTACGAAAAGCTATCAGAAAGAGCTTCAGTCTACAAGTATAAACCTCACATACCAATATGTGCCAGAAGTCCAATATAATCGAGGGCCTGCATGTTTGGAGGGGGCCTGTCAGCAAAGTGAGTCGATAAATGATGCAAATAAGGGTTTATGTATATGTACGTACTCGAGCTTCTCGACAGCATTCGCATCCTGGATTGTATATTCTGCCATACCTAGTTACATAGATGAGCTGAGCGCTAATGACTCGAACATAAACCTAAAATAGACTGACCGAGGTTCCCGCTCACTAAATCGCCAGGAACAAGGGAGGTATTCTCTCCGGACGCAATCACAGCTCCAACCCCGATGGCATGCATGACGCCCCCGATTGGAATTGGAGTCAGAGGTGTTCCCGTCTCGCTGAGCCACAAGCGCATAGCAGGATCAATAGAGAGGTATTGCACTCGTATCAGCACCTGGCCCTTTTGAGGTTTGAGATCGAAAGGCACAACTTCTTTACGGAAGTGGTCCGCCTCGATGAAGGCAGAAGTAGCAGGCCTTGAAGCAAGTACGATTTGAGTGTAGTGTGATGGTGTCATGGAGTAGTGATATGGCTCAGACAGTGCTTTTGCATGGGCATCTATACCTACGGAGCAATGCCATCAGTAGGCGCAGTCTATGAGAGCGCCCATACATCAAAATGCTTACCGATGTGGGAATGCGAATGTGCAAATCCTGTGGAGGAGCGTAGTGATCGTTATCTTGTTAGGATGGCCCTAAAGCTGGATTCCGTATACCCTCTTATCTGCCATTGATTAGCGGGAGAAAACATACTAGTAAATTCCTGCTTCAAAGGCTCTTGAGCCATACATTATTGTTTGGATAGAGATCACTCCTTAGTAGCCGTTTAGCCGTTTATGTGAAATTGGCTTGAGACTGGAATGATTGCATTATAATTAACGATGCACCTTGCGCCGTCTAGCGCAACGCTGTCCAGCGTCAATGGGCGCTAATGGGCGCTCCTGAGCTTCACGCGTAAATCACGTGGATGACGCGACGCGCGCGACCTGGTTCTTCCTCTCGCAGAGCACGCTCTCCCATCTCAATATTTCTGGACAGTTCATAATCAATACTCCGCTTGCGGCATTGGATGTTTCACTGGTGCGAGGAATTTTCCGCTCAGACTCGACGTGTCTCTACACCACGAACCCGGATTTCGAGTATTTTCGCGTACCGCCGCGACGTAGAGTGCTGTGTCGAGACTTCATCAAGGAACCACACTTTTTAAGTCGCAGTGTTCTGTCGAGGCCTGCGCACATCGTATATCAAATGCCACATGACGCGACGAGTTGGTTACGTCCTTCAGATGCTTCGCCTCGAATCAGAGGTGGTACCGCTCAAGTGGGCGCTGATGGCAAGTTTGAGATGGGCTAGTTACAACGGCATGAAAGCCCCTATTTTTTCTTAGGAAGGTTAGTCTGGGCATGAGCAGAGGTGAGAACGATTTCACTCCTTGAAGCGAGGCGGTAGGCTTACAAACGAGCATCAAGTGCATGCATGCTTGGCTTGATCCTCCAAGCCTGCTGCATCGGCGTACTTCGGTTACATGCGGTAATCTAAGGAAAGCTGGGGGGGCGCCCTGAAACACTATTTATCTGATAGAACCGGAGCGCGTTGCACACATCGCGGAGTGCTCATAAGGCCTAGGGAGTATAAAGGAGCGTACGCATGATTTGAAACCCCGCCCCTCCTCCCAGCCCTCATGATGAACACGCCTACGATGAAAGTCCTTACCTCGAGCGATGGTACTACAATATATGCCGAAGCCATCGGCGATCCTCGTAATCCCGCCGTTGTCTTGGCACATGGAATGTGCTTGTCGGCGGCGGCATTTGATGGCCTCTTTAGAGACAAACGGCTCCTGGACAAGCTGTATCTGGTACGTTTGCACCTGAGCTACCTATGCGCATTTCTTCCAAAGTCGGTCTCATATGTGCCCATCAGGTGCGCTACGACTTGCGAGGACATGGTAGAAGCGGCATGCCCGCAGGCATCAAGGGCTACCGCTCTTCGCTCTGGGCCGATGACTACGCCGCTGTTCTCAAGGCTTTTGGCCTGACAAAGTAATTCATTTCGCCTGGTATGCCTTCCTGTTTGCCCTCCTCGCCTCGTTATTTGACAATGTCTTCGCGCCTTCTAGGAGCTATGGAGGTACATAAACGCGCGTCATTGAAAGGCCACGCTTCTTATCGTTCATCTCAGCTACTGTTGTCGCGGATGTCTGTGCGCACACGGAGTCGCATCCCTTCATTGGGCTGGTCTTCGTAGCACCGCTGCCCTACATCGGACCAGTCAACGTTGGCACTCCCACTGTGCTCCGCCTCATCCCTGGCCTGATGAACACGACCGACGTCGCCCTAAGCTCTCGCACACGTGTGAAGTTCGTCGACTCGTGCTTTAACGAGCCCGTGGACTTCGGTGTCAGAACGTCACTTATCGGGCAGACGATTCTGCAGCCCCCGGAGGTTGAGGCGTACGTCTTATCGCGCCCGCAGGATCCGCAGAAGATGTGGGAGGCTGCACGCGCAGGGCTGCCTCTCCTGCTGCTGAACGGGACGGAGGATAAGCAGGTGTCGGGAGAGGCCGTCGTGAGGGAGCTTAGCCCGCATTACACGAAGATGGAGGTGCGGATGATCGAGGGCGGCAGCCATGCCCTCTTCATGGAGAAGCAAGATGAGTGCGTTGAGGCGCTTCTGACATTTGTAGCGCGGTTGACGGTAGGTGACGGTTGCTTCCCCCACGCTCTGTACTAGACTGACAGAAATGCTAGGCGGCATGAGATCCTCCGTTGTTACACTTCGACATCGGCTTCTGTATAAACCGTCGTTACATCGATACACGAAACCAACGACAGCGAACTCATAGGCCGGTAAATCACGAACTTTATGCGGCATGGCCGATGAGGTATTTTTGCTCACGATCATACTAATCTCTGCGAATACTCGCCGGAGGACCAACTCAAACTCACCAAAGTTTGCACCAGTCATTACTACTTGGAAAGCGAGGAAGCGACGGACCTCAGCACCGCATTCCATAAGCTTTATGATTGCTGATTAGAATGCAGTACACGCTGTTGGAATTTGAGATTGTGGCGAGCGCATGCCATCATATTTGGTATTGTTTGTAGTACCTCGCAGATTTTGCGCGAGCCGTTCTGTATGTTCCTTACGCGTTCGACAGAGCTCAGACAAACGCGATATATCTTCGTTGATTGTTCTCGCTTTGGGTCTCGGACGAACCTCCACACACGCTAGGCACAAATCCATACGAGCATTGCTCCTATATATATTCAAACCCGCCCCTAAACATCTTCGTCGGTTCACGGTCGTTCAGGGTGTTCTCCGTCGTCGTGGGTCGTCGAACTTCTACCCGCACCGGCATGGGTGGTGATCCTGCATCCTGCGCATACGTGTCCGTTTTGAACTCAAGGCTGGAGGGAGTGGTGGTTTCATGCCCCGTCGCGCCACGCACCCAGCCTATGAGGGCCCGAACATTGATGAGCATCAGAGAGATGCCGCCAATTGCAGGCATCGTCTCGGCGGCTACGTTTTGAAGCTCTGATTTGGCTTGAAATGATGCAAAGTAGAAAAGCGCCCAAGTTCTGCTGCAGGGTTCAGCCGCCTGAGTAGCTAGGAAACGCAAATTGTACTGACGTGTACAGGGCTGCGCTTTCTATCATCACCACTAACACGCCCTATGTATCGATCATATGTCAGCACGCAAAGTTCGACCGAGAAGCCTGTAAAAATTACGCTTAGGTTTGGTACTCTATAGAATTCCCTGCTTTTGTTGTGCACTCCCCAGATCTTCCAAGTGATCACCGCTACAAGGCATATCAATGAATGAACTACGACTTTCACAGATGGAGACCGACCAGTACAATAAACATTGATGCTAAAGCATAGATTCTCTTGTCAGCGCTGCCTCATATCAGGTCCGGACTGCCATTGTTGCCACTTACCAGAGGGTGCATATCACATCCGCTATGACCCATCCATCGGCGGTGGTATCATAGATACTTGTAAATGGGGGGAAACGAGTGAACTCGTATGTGACGCCAATACCGCCAGCTAGTAGGTTCGTTCCACTTTCCAGCATGCTCCTCACCGAAACAGCGATATCACTGACTAGTAAATCCAAGAACGGAAATTGCAGGGAAAATGATCACATAAGTGTTGTAGCTCCAAACGACCCATGTACGATAAATCTATGATGATCATCAAACAACGTCACAGCAGCGCGAGATTAGAACACCCACGAGCATGGCATCGCCAACTACCATACAGAACACCAACACACCGGTCAATGTGACCATCGAGGGCTGCGGTTGATCCAGGTAGAACTGCATTGGCTTTGTTCCTCCTTCATAGTACACAAAGGCCTGATACGATCGCACTACAGTGATGATCCAATGCTAACAAGACAATGCCTCGCTAGACTTTTTATCTGTGTCTGCAGAAAGACTACTCACTGCAGTATTACCCAAGAGTAAGAGCAATACCCCCATGATCATGGGTGACTGTAACACCGACAATGTCTTGGATCCAGGTCTCCGCGGCACAAGATACACTTGACGGTGCATGATAAAAAAACTAGACGATACAGCGAGCAAGAGGAATATTGCGTAGAGCATGGTTCCCAGCCATAGCGTCGTCAGGTTTGCCTCGACCACTGAAATTCCAGCTGACATGATGAGGCAATCGTCGAGGAGTTACGCATGATGCCTGACAAGTGAGCCGCCGCTAAATTTATACTCTGTGCGGATGTAGTACGAAGGCAGGTGGTGGGCCTGAAGTCATGATGTATGTATAGCCCGATGATGCAGTCTGCGATGAAGAAGTGACACTTGGCACGAGTGCCCATGATAAATGATGAATCATGTCAAGCGCAGCATGTCGATGCCGTGATTGCAAGATGTCGCGCGGGAAATCAAAAAACTTCAGAAGAATAGGTCTGCATTTAGCATTCAATCATACGCTTCAACCCCGGCGCATCTCGCATCTGCCATGGTGTGATAGAAGGACCCGGTAGAGTGGCAGACTCCTGCCAACAATACTACTAACTGCAGATCCCCTAATAGAGGCCTAGCACAGCGAATTGAACCTACACATAATAACTTAGATACCGGAAATGACTTGTACAATGATTTTGCCGCCAGTGAATTGTTACTTGTCATTAACACAATCTTGTTACTCACACCCGGCTTGTATTGCTTTCGGCGGTCTTGAGTCAAATGCTGTATTCTTGCTTTATGATATCCGCCGCTACAGGCCAGCACATAAGTTGCCGATTTCGAAGTCAGGAGAGAGAAACAAACCCATTTCGGCAAGTCCATATACTATGACTGCCGGATGGAGGTGAGTATTGACGCTTGTAATCAAAATGGCATTCATACCTTGTGTGTGCGCTGAAACGGTCAGAGGGACCACTGAGAGATCTACAACGCGAACATTTTTGCAGCCATATATCTTGGGAGGTCTCCGTAAGAAGATCCAATGCGGATGAAGATCACGCTTACCCTCAACGCAGGGTCAACAGCGCCTCCTTTGTCTTGAGGCATCATTGACAGAGAGCCCGCAGAATCTATAAATGTGATGACATGGTTGAACACTCAAGACATGAATACCAAAGCGTACGCCAGGTGGTATTCAGATATTTCGATATATGTTCTATGGAAGCAATCGATTGTCACGAGGGGCAGAACATATCAAAAGGCTATACACACCAACAATCTGTCTATCTTCTGTGACCTCAGGTCCCGGGAGTACTTCGGCGACGACGAGATCCTTGAAAGGACTCGTATTGGAAATCTTGCGTGCGAACTTGAACCCCTCAAGAAGTATGTCTCTCTCTGTCTCCTCCTCAAAGTAACGTGGATCAATGAGCGGCGCGGCCTTCGGATCGGCAGAGCTGATATGCTAAAGATCAAGTCAGACCAAATCGCTGTCACAACAGCGTAAGCATCGACTGACAATTGTTCCCCGTGCGAATGGATGACTGATAACAATGGGCAAGGAAATGTACGGCTTGCCTATGACTATTGTGGAATGTGAGCATACACTGCAGAGTTCATAAGTGCGAAGACCCTTACAAGGGGCTGCGAAGCTGACGGGGAGCAGCATAATCTCGAGGTCTGGGATCTGACTGTCCCGCAAGATGTCAAGTTGAATATCATACTGCTCTTTTAGTCCAGGAGGATATGTGGCGGCTTCTCTTTGAATCTTTGCGGTTTGCCGCTCAATGATAGACGAGGCTCTCTCGCTTACACGTTGGAGAGGCAGGTATGTGATCCCGGTCCATACGGTAGCATTAGCACTGCTTTCATCAACTCTGCCGGCGCAACGTTAGCGAAATGTCCACTAACCTACTAGTATACTTACGTCGCTTCCTCAGGCTTAGTGGTGGCTGTCGAAGTATGCGCCGGGCGACTGAGCGCAGCGTCAGGCGCCTGTCGCATCTCTTTTGTGCCATCAGCCCATCGATTCTGGACCGATCTCTCGCCGGACTCACCTAACACCAAGCCTGTAAGCGTGTAATGCTCTTGGACATTCGCGCCTACGCCAGGAATGTCCTTCAGGACAGGAATCCCAAGGGGCTCCAAAACACGTCGATCCCCAATACCGCTGAGTTCGAGAATATTCGGTGACTTGATAGCCCTGGTGAAGACGCAACATCAGCTGGATCCACATGATCAGGATCCGGACGCCACACACCCCGCAGATAGGATAACCTCTTTCGTCGCATGTACCTGGTAAACGTTACCGCCATGCTCAAATTCCACGCCAGTCGCAGTGAGCTTGTCTCCCTCATGTCGTGTTACAAATTTGTTGACGTATGCCTCTGTAAGCACCTTCAGGTTCGGTCTGTGGATAGCGGGCAGCAAGTATCCCTGCAGAATTCGTTTGAGAATCATAAGACTGGACGTCAAATGCACATCATCTCACGGTTACGGAGGATGCCCTTGTTCCCTTTTCCGGATCAATGCTTGATAGCATCTTGTACGCTCCGCTCGTCTGAGGGCCCACTTCGTAAGCCTACAATCTGATACTATACATATTCAATTGGACCCACAGCACCGCTCAGCTAAAAAATGGCTTATCAGTCATGTTCAAACATCATTCCAACAGTTCACCCTCACAGTATTGGTGACTGTAGCGACACCCAGCTGCTCCACTGCCTGAGTGATTACGAGCATTAGGCCATCATCTTCGTTCACAACCTATGCGCGACATTACCTTCTGGAACGATGCTTCTGCACCAGTGCTCGTCGGCGCATAAGCAAGAGAGATTGGGCCTAGAAGCGATCAGCGTGCTCCGGTGATCCATGAAACAATGACACTCACCGTCTGTGCCGATGGTGTTGTTGACATCTCTGGGCTGAACCAATCTGCCATGTTTATTAGCGTATTGAGCATCAGTGGGCGAGCCTGGATGACCTCTCAGCTTTCTTTATGTATTCATGCAGGCGTTTGAAATTCCAGCCCGGATTCCCCAGCTTCTCCCATGCTGAGATGGGATCAGAACACTGCAGGGCCCTCTGTACTCTTGAACACACCGTCTATATCCGCGGGCTCTGGCTTAGTCCAGCCAAGGAGGTTTATGGCGGAGGAGCCGCCCAGGCCCTTCCCTCTGGAAGACATGCACGTTCGTTATCGGGCGACGATGTCTGGCTCGTGGCACACGCACCGGCTCCACCTAGCTGGCTTATCGTGCGCATGGGGCTGAGGGACAGTGAAAAACTCCCAGTCATAATCCGGCTTCATCATTTGCTGCAGCCAACCGTCGATTTTATCTGAGAACAAGCGAGGCGTAGTTTATTACGACTATCCTGCACCTTCACGCATGAGAAGAGGATACACACCAACCAACGGATCCTCGAAGTGAGCCTTGCCGGCCTCTAGGACGACCACTGTCACCGAGCTGTTCTCGCTCAAGCGGTTTGCTAGAACAAGGCCAGCTGTCTGCAAAGCATGTATC
Organism: Postia placenta MAD-698-R-SB12; assembly: GCF_002117355.1. NCBI lineage: Eukaryota > Fungi > Basidiomycota > Agaricomycetes > Polyporales > Adustoporiaceae > Rhodonia > Rhodonia placenta. The sequence continues at coordinate 222,025 of NW_020169837.1, read as the reverse complement.
AGTAAATGCGAGGACTGCATATCGGCATAGCGAAGTCTCACCCCGCCACCTGTTTACCAAGTTTAGTTTTAAGATCTATAAACACGCGTACAAGGGGATTGTACTTGCCAATAATGACGAAGTCGAAGGTCTTTCCAGCAACTTCTTGCAGAGGTGCCAGCTTGTCCATGGTGAAGGTAGTGAGCGGTCGAGTCGTGTTGTCACAACCCATCAGCCAGACCCTTTATAAACCCAGGTGAAGAAGCAGAACTAATCAAACCCCGTTCGATCAGTAGACGAGTCGATAACTTTTCCATAACGCTAAGCGAACTACACAACATCTAGAGGAACCAAATGGTCAAACACTCGGGCACGGCGAGATAACCGACCCGTTCTGATATCCCACCGAGATCGCGCTTCTAATTGATCTGAAGAAGTTGCCTCGTAGTGCCTAGTGTATAAACAGGCGCGTCTGCACCAGGTTCTGAGTTCAATATGCGCTCGCAAAGACCACATAGTGCCTCTGAATCTAGAGGTGAGCGCTTGGATACAGTAGTCAGATCAAACGATTCTTGTCCGGGCGTGCCTAGTCTCCCCCATAGGAAGCCTATAATAGAGCGCCCGTTTTGATGGTTGGAGGATGATCACTATAGGCTTCTATAGGGGCGTGTCGTGCTGCGTGTCTCTTCGATTCTTCCCTACCCAGCCCAGTGGAAAGAACACTAGATGTATAGACCTCGGAAGCGAGCGCAGACCAATGGCGGAAGGGCTTTTTTTTAATACAGTTTTATGTCCGCTGGAGGGCGTCGCCCTATGCCGGATAATACATGCGTGTGCAGTACGAAGCGAAGCAAACAGGGATCTTGGGCTATCCGGTAGCATGGAGATTTAGCGCGAGTGAGCTATCGTGCGCGTGCAGGAGCGGAGGTAAGTGGGTCGTCCTGGGCGGAAGAACTAACTGATGGGAGGCACTCCTGCTCGATTTCTGACCAGATGTATATCGTCTGAGCGCTCCGTCCTGGGGCTTAGTGAGCATTTACGACCAGAATGAGATAAGTCTAAATGCAGGCGCGAGAAGCTTGTTGACTTAGCGCTTTCCATGGAACCTGGTGTAGCAACAAGATGTTGAGCAGACAGCGTGACCGCACAATCATACACCATACACGCTCCTTCCACCCTTCCCACGCGCCCCCGAATGACGTTCACGTTACGGGCCCGACGATCGGCGCTGAGATACTCACGCTGCGGGCCGGCAGGACCATTCGGACATTACAGTACTTGCGCACACCGCCACGAACGCTTATCTGCGGCTGTGTTTGCGAGGCGCCTCTTGCTGAATTTCCTGAGCATGCCTTGCAAGGTGGTTTGCGCGTTGCGATTGACGCCTTGCGATATTCAATGGGGACGAGTCCTCCGGAGTCCGCAGCCAACCCGGAGCTTGACAGATCGTGTTAGCAATACTATGTGCGTCATCCGGTCAAGAGTATCCGTACTCACGTATGAATGGGGCAGTGTAGCTACCAGGAGATTTCCTGCAGGAGATTGCGAGGTACGAATTTGCGTATTCGGCGCGTAAGAGATAGCCGTCTTTTTTGACCACAGAAATTTAAAGAACAATGTTGGCCATTTCTGAGACAGCTCCAAACAATATTTCAGTAGCAAGGCCAGTAATTTGAGTGGCCTCTGTTGAACATCAAAATCAGTAGCACGTCGCGACTTGCCTGATTCGGAAAGGAAAGACATCGTCGCGTAAGGGCGCTTACGTAACCGATCCCGACAAAAGCCTCGGCACTGCGCACAGGTAGCGGCAACCGGATTACGGCGCTCATTGCAGCTGGCTGGTGGGCTATATCCCGCCTCTCTCCTTACTACCCCAGCCCTTTCCTCGTTCTGTATTTTTCCCCCGCCTATCTATCCTGCTGCTAGCTCACGACTCTCGGATTTCCTTGCTCACACCGCACCTGACGACCGCGGAAACTGAGCAAACTTTCCGCAGCCACAAGCCAATTCCGCAGTCGTTCGAGCCGCAATGGTCAACTCAACACTCTGTCCCTCGGACAACACAGCTGCCGTCGAGCAAGGCAGCTTCTGGAACAGCAATGGCTTAAACTGGGATACACATCGGATAGGGTGGTTGATCGCGGGGTGCTGTGCCGCAGTGGTGAGTCTCCAATTCTCGTGAGACTGGGCGCCTTCATGTCGGTGGCCAGCTACACACTGTCTGCGTTGGTCCGTGTGTCTAGTGATAATCCTCTGCATGCTTCACAAGGAGTGCCTAGTGTTCGAGTGTCGGCTCCTGATACGGGGTTTGAGCCTAGCCAAAGTTTGGGGCCGGAAAGTATGACTGTCGCTAGGGCGAGTCGCTCAAGCCGCACTTAACGGTTGCACCAGTAGACCCCCTGGCCTGTATGCGGAGGCACACTCGGACCGGTGTATTTCAACATTATAGCGCTCCGATTGTCAACGTCTCTTCCGGGTGCACCACTTGTTGGCGACTAGCTCCACACTGTCCGCGTTGGTCCGTGTGCCCGGTGATGATCCTTTTCATGCTATACTTGGAGTGCCTGGTGCTTGAGTGTCGGCTTCCGATACGGGGTTTGCAATTTGTGAAGCTCCCAAAAGTTTCAGGACCGAGAGAAATCTGATCACCAAAACGTCTCCTGCAAGCGTACTAGTTGGATTACGGGGGGATGCGACGATGGTCAATTGTGGCAGTGTTTTGCATGAGAGTAAGGCTAAGCACGGCTGCTGCGTCTGCATACTGCAGCATTACAGTTTCTCAGAATCATTTTGATGAACTTCGTGGGCATATTTATTGAAACTCACGTCGGTCCATCCACAGACTGTCCTCCTTACCCTTATCAATGTCTTGCAACACGCTCGGTATGCACTTTTGACCATCTCTACCCTTGCTTAGGTTATGACCCCGTTGCAGGAATTATACCAATCGCGCGGAACAGCGGCAAATGTAAGCGTCCCCAGCCCGAACACAATCTAAAGACTTGCTTATCTGGCTCGTTCTAGCCTGCGAATATTGTACATGCCTGCTGTATACGCTGTGATATCATTCTTCTCGTACAGATACTTCCGGAGCTACACATACTACTCGCTCATCGAATCAGGTGCGGCTTCAGCAATGGCGGTGTGGGCAGTATTGACGTGAGCGCATTCTCTAGCGTACGAGGTGTGTAGAAAGTCTGCTGCCTGATTGGTTTCCAGATCCTGAATGTTGTGCAGTCTGTCACTCTTAGCGCCTTCCTGTGAGTGAACCCTGCCGCACTGCAACATGTACTCACTCGTGGTCAATCTGACAAGCCTCCTCCTCATTGAGTTTGTCGCTGCCACGGCGGCGGGCCACAATATCGACAATGCCATCGCACGGAAAGACAAATCGCCGCTTCCTATCCCGGTGAGCATAGCTGGAAAACACTTGCGTGGTGTAGGGCACTTACAGGCTCTTCTTAGTTCTGCTGCTTGAGATATCGACCGACAAAGGTCAGTGGTCTGTAATCCAGCTCTGTGCGTGAATGGATCACGAAACGTATTTAATAGGCGTACTTTATGTACACTCTCAAGGTAAAACTGCTTACCTGTATCCTTCTGCAGTGGCTGATGTCGAAGTCAGTGGTCTGTCCTGCAATACGTCATCATTCGGCCAGGTGTGTTCGATGACCGTGCGGACACGTCGGGTTACTAACCATCAGCAGTATTGTCCGTCGTGGGTATTATATGCCAGGCCAAGGGTATCCTGTGCGAGTCGGGACCCTGGAGTTTCAAGACAGCAAACGCATACATCGAAGTTATTGATGCGGCCAGTATAACGTCAGGATGGCATGCTCCTTAATGAGCGCAGGTTGACTAACTGCTCGACAGAATCGCGTTGTACGGCTTGATATTGTTCTACGGGTTGACGCGGGAAGAGCTCAAGGGCCGGCGTCCGCTCGCCAAGTTCCTATCGATCAAGCTCATTGTCATGTTCACGTTTTACCAAGGGTTGGTCGTAAGTATAAGATAATGTGCGTGCATGATGTGATTTCTCATGCGGCGCGTGTGCCCAGTTCGATGCACTTGAAGGCAGAGTTATTCATGGTAAGCTGCTGTGGTGACAGCCTTCTTACACGCCATCTGTAACGGTTTGGCAGCGACCCAGTACTGGACCGAAACGAATATCGCGGACGGTCTGGACGCTCTTGCTACCTGCATCGAGGTGATTGTTTATTATCTACCACGCGGTCATTGTGTTCACTGTGCATTGCAGATGGTGTTTTTCTCTGCGTTCATGATGTTCTCGTTCTCGACAAGAGACTACAAGGAGCCTGGCGTTAGAACGAGCATTTGGCGCCCGCTGTGGGACAGGTGCGTTGATGTATTAGTACGACCACGATCTCAACGCTGATAATGCTCTTGCTCCAGCATCAACTATTGTGCGTAGCGCAGTTTCTTGTGGGCACCATGTACTGTGTACTGATGTGACGTCGCACCAGCCGACTTCGCGGTCGAGATCGGAGGCTCGCTCAAGTTCTTTGTCGACTTCGCGCTGCACCGACCGCAGACGCGCGGCCCGCGGGTGACGATAGTCGACAACGATGGCAAGCCGCGGCAACGGGCAAACCTAGGCGAGGCGTTCGGCGTTGAATCGCCCGGCGTGCCGTATGGCGCGAGTGAGTCCCCCAGCACGCGTTCGAGGATGAGCTACGACGAGAACATCAGGCTAGCGCCGTACACGTACGCGAGCGCAAATGCGACGCCTGCAATCGGTGTGGACAGTCCGGTGTCAAGCGCGGAGTCGATGGAGCGGTTTGCGACGGCGGGGACGCATCCGGCGATGGGGGAGCGGGGGACGTTGCCGAGATGAGGTGGTGTTGTGTGTGTGTGTTGCCGGCCATTCTTGCTCTAGTATGATGGTCCACTAGGGGAGCCGTTCTCGGTTAGTTACCCTTTGTTTTATGTCACGGACCACCCATCGTTCTTTTTTTGCTTTTTGATTTAGTGTAACAATGTCCTGCTTGGTAATGGTACGTTACCATGTTGCCTGCACATCAAAGCGTTTGTACAGCTATTTGGTCGACGCCTCTTCGACACTGAATTGACCGCCGTTTCTTTCTTGTACTGTTGGCTAGACTGATCGTAACTTTCCCAGAGCTGCACAATACTCTTACTTGCACCCTTGTGCATTCAGCAATTCTCCCGGGATAAGTATGTCAATGCCAGTTAAGGTATATCGTATTCCCGATATAGGCATGAGCTGACAATTTCGGTGACGTCAGTTCTCAACTTCAGCATGACACTGTCAATTCCTCCTGACAGCCAGTATATAAGACCGTACATTCTCCAGAAGCACGGGCTTCTCCCTCTTTCTTCTTCCCCTCTCCCCCAACCTCCCCAAAGTACCCACAAAGAGTTCGTGGGCCCTGTACGTTTATTGGAGTTTGTTTCTCACCTTCATTTGATCATATCCTTGAGTACCAAGTATTTCTTTCCCATATCGAAACATCCTAATTAATTCAACCTCGCACTTCTTAGTCGCCATTTAGAGCTCTTGGCAGTCCCAACGCTGACGCTTCTAATTGGCTAACGGTTGGGTGCTACATCAACCCCTAGTGCATGTCACGTGCATATAGGGGCTAACAACGGCTTCCGTTTCCCCCATCTCATCCAGTGCTCTTGTTCAGCGAGCTTGTCTCGGCCGGCGTTCCCTCATTCCCTCACGTTCCCTTTCCTTTCACGTTCTTTACATCAAGGCCGACTCGACACCATGGCTATCGGCTTCACCAAAATCCGTTATGGTCATGCCGTCGCGGCACAGCACGCTCGCAACAAGAGAGATGGTGAGCCGTGTTGCGTCGTCCATCTACGCAAGGATTCTGACTAGAGAGCAGCCTGCGAGAGCGGCGGTCTGTACAAGACCCCGACCTCGGGACAAGTCATCTCGTCCGACTCTACATTAGAGATCAGCTGGGATACTTCCTGTCTGGACTCTACGGCGGTCGACATCTACCTGTATGCCCCATATACGGCCGACCCCCGCATACACGAATGGCAAAATGTCGACTACAGCTACGGCAGCTACAACACCACACTGGACCCTTCCTGGTGGAACTCGACGTCGGTGGTTTCCCTGCAAATGATGATCGTTGACGCTGGGACACCTACTTTCCTGGCGACCTATTCCGCCGGCCCCCTCTTCAATGCGACGTATAGCAACTCTAACTCTGGCAAGGTCACGACGTCGACGACTGGCTCTGTCACTGATGTGGATAACCTTCCTGGGGCCAACAAGCACGGACTATCGGGGGGCGATGCCGCAGCGGCAGTCATAATGACGCTACTCGCAGTATGCGCAATAGCAGTTGGATTTTACATCAAGCGCAGCCGTGCACGCAGCAAGGGGAAGCGACAACGGTTCAGCGTTGCGGTCGATCAGCGCATGTCGACGATCTCGACGGACTGGAAGTCGGTCACGACGGCGGGTGCCGCGGCGGCGATTCGGAACAGCATGATGGTGTCGGACAGCGAGGCCGGGAAGCGGTCTTCGTCCTTCTCCTTTGGCGCCATCCGGCCATCCAGCACAATTGGTCTCGAGGGCGGTCAGGCGGGGGTTGGCACGATGGGATTGCAGATGAGCGAGAAGATGAGCCTGGATTTGAGTACTCCGCCAGTGCCACAGGCGCGTCCACGCGCTCGTGCATCTACCTTCACTGCCGCAGATCGCGCGTCGCGTGTTTCTCGTGTATCTTTCGCACCAGACGCCAGGCCGGTATCAGAGTACCGGCGCACGCGTGCGTTCCACACTGGTCATCTTCCGCCGATCCCCGACACGAACGTGCGGGAGGCGGGAGAGCTATCGCCCACTCAGGCTGAAGGGCCGATGGATTTGACCGCCGAGGATATCCGACAGCGCATGGCGGGACATGATGGAGCAGGCCGCTCGAGCTTGGATGCGATGATGCCTGCGCTATCTAGTAAGTATAGCCACTTTCTTACGCAGCGATATTGCTAACCATTCACTATACAGTGATGCGCACTGGTGGTGATAGCCCGACTACGGCCAACGAGGACCTATTTGCTGCAGCCAGTCTAAGCAGGTCACCTCCCGTCCTCCCATCCATGCTGCCTACGCCGCCCCTGCCTGTGCTACAGACTACCGAGTCGCCCGTGATGCATACAATGTCCATGACCACTATCCCAGCCACCATGTCGCCTGACGATATGCTTCGTGCCTACGCGGAGCGCACGCTGCGCTCGCCACCGCCAATTACCCCACCTGCCGCCAGCTATAATGGTGGTGGCATGCGCACGCTGTATGCTTCTGTAGCCCCCGATGCGCCCCCGCCCGCAGCGCTTGCACCACCGTCCTCCGGATCTCTATATCCCAGTAGCCCACAACACGGGGATGGCATATATCGCCAAAGCTTCGCACCAACTGAGGACAGCCGGTACGGCGAAGAGAACGTGGAGCATGGCACCGCCGAGTAAACCCCTCACCTCGCCTGTGGTCCGAACACATGAGACAACACTCCTGTGTTCACATTAGCGCCAGGTTCTCCGCGCACTTGTAAGAATGGTCTGTATGGCTGTCTATGTTCATAGTGCCTGATCCCCATCGCCCGTTTATCACTTTCAATCCAACCCGATCTCTTCCTACATCTTCCCCTATCTGTCTCATCCTGGCTGGTCTCGTCCTCCCTGCCTCGTCGCTCCCCGTTTCTCCCCGTTCCTCTGTGATCGTCTTCTTGCCGATTGGCTTTCTTGCGCTACTCTACTGGTAAGGCGCTTTCAATTTACTGTGTCTTCCGGCCCCCTCTCCCTCTTAACGAGGTTTCGCCCGAGGCACGACTGCGTCGTTCCTGATACCCTTTATTTATCCATATTTTTCATGCCCGTGTTCTACGCCATCGTTGACGATCGCACCTCATCCTCCTTTCGTCCCTGCTCTGTGCGTTATTCAGATTGTATGGGACGCACCTGTCACTTGCGTTGTGTGGAACCCTTTTGGTTGATGTGTTTGAATACAGGTGCCTTGTAGTATGAGCATGTGGGTTAATGTCCATTTTTCGCGTAATGTACGTTCCGTTGGTGCAGTACATAGGCTGTGCGTTAGCCTCAACATCAATAATACATTGGCAACGTTAGCCGTCATGCTATGCGGCCGTACAGTGGTAAGGACGATATGTATCATGGTTGTACAGATTTTTGTCGTTCCTCATGGTCTCCGAAAAGGTACTGTAACCGCTCATGTTTGCGACTTGCTTCACGCTGACATGAATGTCAGGTTATGACCTCCTGCGTACGAACACAACGCCGTGACCCTGTGGACGCGGTATGATCGAGCCCGTCGAGCTGCATTCGTCATGGTGGTTGATTGAAGCTCTTCTGCGTGGTTTCCTGAAGGCGCCTATCCAAGACCATATACTGCGAACGATCCCCCACATATCGTGGCTCCTTCGTCTGATTTTGAAGGCCTTCGCACATTGCCCTTACGATCCTCCGCCAATGGAGGCTCTGACTCCGGTGTCACGAGAAGTCGGCAGGAGAATCGATCTATAGCTGGGCTTTCGCCTGGACCAGTGATGGTGCTTGGCAGCTTTTGCGAGATGTCTTCTCATCGAGGTACGTGGTTGATTGGCATCATGCGCATTTACCCCGTGTCCCTATGCGCTGACAAACCCGCTTATCGACGCCACACGCGGTCTTGTATTTTTAATCCATAAGCGCAAGATCCATGCCGTACTACAGTTTTTTACATTGGTTCACATTCTCTCATTTACAAAAACGCGTAGCTAGCCATATTCAATGCTACAGAGTGACTTTCAAAATCCTGAAGAAGTACACGACAAACGAGCCATTAGCGTACAAGGCGATCTAAACCAGCAGGGAGCTGATCATGTATGTTATCAGGGTGGCGTGTTAAGTATTGGCGTCTCAACTCACTGTCCATCCATGTGTAGAGGCGGCCCTTTTGTAGCCTTCAAGTGCCTCGTTCATTCTGTATGGCCTATACGCGAAGCCTATATTATTGGCTGGAGATGTGAGCTGGATAGATGGCGCGACGCACGCATCCCAATTCTGAGCCAATCGAGCGGGCCTTGGATCCAGATTAGAGATTGCTAGCTTGATCTGCAAGAGTATCGCCGATATGCTGGGAGGACTTCATTATGCGAGGTAGAAGGGAGCCAGATCAATCGACTCGCCTGTAACTAGGTAGCCAGCCTGATTATCTCATCAGTAACGCGCTCAAATATAACGTACAGATAAACTGACCGTCTGCCGTCAGGAGGTCCATACACATCGATCCACCTGTTAGATGGTTTACTACATGCTGTCAACCATAATACGTATACGTGTAGCACACCTCCCGTAATATGTCCACCCCCGCCCTGGTAATGTACTCAATTACGGCTACGATAAGTAGGAGCACGGTGTACTCACCTGTATGAACGGCAAGAATCGCGGTTTCAATATGCGAAAGAAAGGCGGCGACAGTGGGAACGACGGCGGAAACCGTATCTCAAAGGCTAGAGAATTAATGCCCCTACAAGCACTATCAGGGAATGCTGCGGTGAGGAAATCATGAAATCGCACTTGGCTTTCATGTCTTGTGCGATAGGTAGATCCTCATCGAACGAATGCAACTCCACAATCCACTGAAAGAGATTGTCGCCAATGAAGTCGGGAGGCATATACCATCCGAGTTCCCTCATACTCTTCGTCTTGTCCTGTTCTCTCAGCATGGCCTTGAGTTCTCTCTGTAGCGCCATAGTCGCCTGTGGCGTTGCTTCACGAGGTGGCGGCAGGAGGTGCTCAACGCACTCATGAAGCCATATCGGATCATGAATCCAGTCAGCGACAACTGGGCTCGGTATGGATTCATTCGCTTGAGATGTCTCGCCTAAAGGACGACCTTCCAAGATCGACGAGTCTTCCTCGTCATAGTCGACATCGACAAACTCCCCGTGACGCTCAGAGAGCAGCTTGTCAACGATGAAAGTGGGGTCAGGGATCATGACTTGCTGGCTGGACAGGGTAACCGGATGTGCCGGATCAAGAGGCACGAGAGGAATCCGAGGAATGTCTAGTGCCGAAAGCCTGCTGGTTTTCTCGGCGCCGTCCACAGAGAGGCCTCTGACTAGGAGATAGCGACTATGGTAGCGGCGTCCGGCCATCAGCAGTCGACGTGCGAAGTTTGTAACGTGTGATAGACATACCACAGAATCCATTCTGTGTCAGCAACGACGAAGAATGGATCGTTGCTCACAAATTTGGAGGGGAGATTGACGATCTGTGCAAGAGCCATACATTGTGAGACACCTATTTCGCTGCTCTTCCACCGCACACCGCTTGCGTGAGCGTATCCACTTAATGAGGTATTCCCCTCCTTTGCAAAGTACACGCCTATTCAGCTGTTAGATCACGACAGGACCGGTGATAATGCAGATTACCGTTGCCATACGCCCTCCCATTGGCGATCGTCTTATACCATAGGCCATGTCGGATGATCTAACAGGAATCAACACGACAAACGTGATGCTCCCATAATCATTCCATACCGAATGCCAATTATGCACGTGTGAGCCGTGAAAAGCCTTGATCATAAATGTTAGGCTTTCAATTCAGTTGTGCAGATCGATGTACTGACATATAGACATGGGTAGCGTCTCGCATTGTGGTTATCCACTTGCGCCGATTCTAGTGCCTTGTGGAATTTCGCTTCGGCATCGGGAGCACCTACACTGAATCGGAACTGCCTCCATTCAGGGTCTGTACTGGCCGTAAATCATACAGACCTAAACATAGGGGGAAAACTGACTTATGTTTTGAAGACGTTCTTCGTCGTTCTTCATTTCCTCGATATGTGCAGTGCACGATGCCACACACCTACATCGTGTGTTTGATGGTCAGCGTGGTGAACAGATAGTGCCGCAACATCATCCGCACCATCGCAGTATGAACCAAGCCGCCTCCGGGATGGAGCGATCGAAGTCCTTCAAACCGGCTCTCATCTTACCTACAGGGATCGGCTTCTCAAGGTGCTTCTTCAGAGTAGCAATCTAGGAATGGCAGTAATTAATCATCAATTTTGTAATCCGATGTATCGAAGGCAACCTACGGGAGGAAGTTCGTCAAGGAGCATTGCAATGGATGTGCACATCTAACAAACGTGGAGATATATCGGTCAATGTCATTAAACAGTAGAGGTTTTAAGAGAAACGCACCTGTTGACGTGTAAGCCGGTCGAACTCACACAACCCATCTAACTCCGCTGGTGATGTCACATCCGGGCTTGGAACGCGGAGCCCCATCCCCACCGGTAGAGGGTCATCCAAAACCTTGGCACTAGCTGCAGAGTATGCTAGCGATGCTAGAAGGTCGACCGTTTCGGGGTTCGTGCGGATCTCGTACTGCTAGTACTGAGAAAATTGATATTGAAGAAAGTAAAAGCATCACGAACCTCGAGCGAAGGGCCCCGGTTATAATGATAGTATCGGTACGTGCAGAGGGGTGAATCACAGACGTAGGGCTTCAGCGCTTCATAGTCAGTCAGGAGTCTATCATGGCAGACAATACAGTAGCGGGGGCAAAGCTGCAAGCTAATGAGATCACATTTTGAAATTGACGAGACACGAACCGTCAGTCGGCGCAACAGGTAAGAGAACGCAAGTAGCGGTAGATTGAGACGATCTCGCGAGTCACGGGATAGGAGGGGGTCCGGGGGTAATTTGTAGGTTAAGGAGAGCTCTCTGTCTCTCTCCTCAGCCTCATGGATCGCCTAGAAATTGCAGTGAGTAACAATGGCCGATACTCATGTGGGCATCATCAACGTACTAGCCGCATGCTCTTGGCAATGTCCTCCGATTTTTGCTGTTTTCGCTCGGCTTCCCAGAGTAGAGCCTCGGCGCCAGCCCAGCCGAGGTCATACTTTAGCCGCAGCTTCAGCACAGGTAGGAAAACGTCATTGAGAAGTGTCTCCAAGGATGTGCTTAGACTGAAGTGCTCAAACTCGGTGCTCCGCGCCGCCTCTGCAGCGTTATCAGTCTCGTCGAGCTTCTCATCAGGATCCTCGTCTACGGATGCCCAAAGGTCTTTCTCCTTCTGGGGTTCCTGGTTCTCTCGCAGGCCGAAGACGCGTGTAGCTTCCACAGCGTCTTCTTTCCGCGGTTTATACCTCGGCGTCATTCCGACTTTGAACTGGGGCGTACTGCCACGCGCAATCGCCTCAGGACTTAGGCTGCCGTCTCCTCGAAGAACGGGATACACGCCTCTCAGGCCGTGTACTAGTAGCGTCAAGTGCTGCGACTGCGCCAGAAGTCGTCGGTCCCAAGCCATCAGGACATGCGCAGGGATGTCATCGGCGAGCCTGATTATCGGGTGAGAAACCGACATAACATGCTCGTCGATGCCAATCGGTACAAAGCCCGGTCTATATCCGTAGGCCACGATCTCAATAAAGTCACTGATACACCAAACATTATTCAACGCTTAACATTCATCAGGGTATAAGGCTAATCACCTTTGGAGGACAGCGTGGTCCAGAGATTTCTGGGAAGTAGCTGCGAGACCAAAGTCGTCGTCGAAATGATCATCGTACTCATCGAAGTCTTCTTCTGCGCTAGCATCAATTTCTTCATCACTTTGTTCGTCTTCACTAAGAGTATTTACCGCAAGCTTGCGGGAAACGGAGGCGAGGGTCTGTCTCAGCATCTTTTCAATTGTTTGCGAGCCTCGCTCAGTGACATCCTTAGCGATGGGCGATATCAGCATAGACGTCGCCACGTCCCGCGATCCTCGTATGTAGCAGAAGAAAGCGTGATCCCCAGGATATTCGGAAGCATCTTGAGCCACCATTCACAGTCAATGCGCCACATTTCACAGACGGACGAACGACTTGGGGACTGACCGGAGATCAAGAAGTTCATGGATGCAATTGACTGTCCACCGCCATCGCTGAAATTGCACACGAATGTACCTTCATCTTCGTCCGCCACGAGATCTGATAAGACATCAACGCCGTTCCGCGACTGACTGACTGACTGACTCTAGGACATACCTTCTACTGTCACTCCATTCATCGTCAAACCCTTCGATACGACATCTTGCATAGATATCAGATCTGCTAGGTACTTTCTACGACCTCTTGGAGTCCCATTCTTGTCGGGGAGTGAGGAAGGGTCAGCCATTCTCCGTGCCAGTGTTTGAGAAGCACAGCAGATGGAATTCAAATGCAGCACAAAATCAGGGCGATGAAGTGGATGGTCAAGGATCAAGCTAGTTTATGTTCGAGGATGGGACGATCTTCAATGTCTGGTACCTTCAGACGTAAGCCGCAGTGCGCGAAGCTGATCCGGCGTCACTTGTCTGCCGAACGTGGTCCTCACGCTACCTTGATAAATGGTTATCTCGCGTTCTTTTATATGGAGTATTGCGTTTTGTCCAACAAATTTACGAGGGTGGCGACGAAGTTGGCGGCGCACAACAAGCAGTGGTAGACGCGGATCACGTGGCTGTAGGTTCGCGCGCCACAGACGTGTCGGGTGGTTCGCGCCTTCAACCATCCTTGCGGTAGACTTAGACAGACAACTAGGTCAAGACGTAACTTGTGACTTGTTCTTTAATATCTCATTCATTGCATATACATTTCCCTGAAGCTCAGGGAAATATCTCGGATGAGTGGCTGATTCAGAATGGAGTTCTAGGCTTCTAGCATCACAAAATTCGAGATCAGGTAGCAAATACAAATGTCATCCGACTTATGCTACAGCTAGAATACTGTTGAGATCCGACACATGGCATAGCAGACCATTGAAATCTCACTGTGCCTGATAAGTATGGTTCCACTAAACTCAGCTCTGGCATTCTCTTTCACTTTGTTACTCCTCGGAATTATGTGAGTCCACCACATCTGTGTTTTCTGAGCTTGTAAATTGTAATTGTTCATATATGCTGTTCAGAACAGCTTACCTATATCCTCTTCAATTGATTCTTCAAATTGACGCATGACCCAAGAGGCAAATTGAATTGAAGAAACCGGAATAGAATTTGTGGTAGTATTACCACTTGAATGTCCCCCACGAAGATTGAGAAATAGTCGGGATATGAGAATGGTGTTTATTCTGCACATGAAGGAATGTTAATGTTGTTTCTTTGATCTCATAATTTAAGCAAACACAAACACGTTGGCAAATTGGCTGATATGTGCAAGCAATATTGTCAAATGAATACCAAGATACAATGCCCATGTTGTAAGCATAAGACTGTTGATATAAATCAATGTTGATATTACTCAAACAACATGTTCAATACCTTGAGTGTATGAAACCTGAAACATTTCATGTGTGTGTAATCATTTATAGACATTTAACACATCACTCACAGTCTTGTCGCAGCAATGCACTAATTGACAAATCTGTGTTTGCATGGGGTACTGTGTTATGGATGCCATATGTAGCATACCATGTTTCCAATAGCATTAGCAAGTCAGAAGCTGCAATGCATACCCAACTGAATGCTATCACTGGAGTGTAAAATTGTTAGAGAAGAAGCTTGCATCAAAGACTCCCTCACATCTATAACCAAATAAGAAATTTAAAATGTGTTGAATACTGTGATTATCATACCCTGGAGACACTGCAACTGAATAATTGTAGCTTATGCTACATCCAAAGGGTTCCACTAAGTATGTTGCAACTATTGCTGCATACTAAATGGAAGTATTATTGTCAAATAGAAGCAAATATGTTATAGCAGTATATACTCACCAAGGAAGTTCCAACAAGGGGTGCATATAGACATACTATAATTATTGGTCTAGTCCACTTATGACCATTGATTGCATATATGCGGATGGCAGCAATCACTACATAAGTGGATTAGAAGAACATAAAACATGTGCTGAATGTTGACCTTACCACCACCAATGATATATAGCAGCATCTCCATAACACTACCAATGATATTGGAGATATAAATACTACAAAGCAAAGCATCAGTTATGTTATGTAATGGTTTATATTTGATAAATAAATGCAAACCTCTAAAACTATGAGTTGTGATGATCAAATGCACAAGTAATCACTTACTTTGCAACTTGCAAAAAGAGAAAAATACAAATTCTGACTAACAGCAAGAAGAGTGATGGTATGCATGCAGATATAGAGCAGGGATGGGCCTGTCCAACGGCACTGTAATATAGTCTTTGATGACTGATTTAGGGTAAGTAGTAGCTCATAGATGTACAGGGCTGTATAGTCATGAAACCAAATAAGCAGAATCAAAAGCCAGGCTGCAAATTGAAACCCTACTAAACAATGATGCATTACAGCATATTGTGACATAGCTTTCAAGATTTTAGTTTAGCTTTGATTCATATTGAACAACACACTCACTCAGCTTCCACTCCTTCTTGATATGTGCTTATTGCATGATTATAGGACATGGTGGGATATGCTAAATACTAGGAGGTTCAGGCTATTATATATTGCAGCAAAGCAGTGCCAATCAGGCAATAACATCAGGACAGGAAAGATGATTTCTTTACCCACAAAAGAGGGGCAAAAAGGAAACCACATGCATATTTGACAGGCAATATGTAACTGATGCTGATGACAACAGCCACAGCATAGCTTTACCATCTGTTGATCATATAATCAAGTCATTGATTTGACAGAGTGTCGACATGATAGGATCAAATATAATGATGACATCAACATTATGTATCTTGAATGGATGATGAATGTCCAATATATGGATTTATTGCAATATGCCATCTTTAAAGAATGAAGACCATGTGCTACAGTACCTAGTGAACTGATCCCCATTGAGCCAGCGTAAGCAGTATCATCTGTAATGGAAATCGGCGAGCTATGAAACAGCACTAGCATGAGGTTCATCAATGAGGCATCATTTTATCTTCCATGGGAACAGATCAGCCTTCGCAGCATGAAGTTCGCAGCACGAAGAGACGAACATTGATCAAAGTGATATCACCTCCGGCACAAGCGACACTACCGACGAAGCGGTGCCTCCTTTTCCTCCGTACCTCAGTACGTGTCACGATCTGAGCAAGACCACGCGAATCGTTATGCCTAGCTCCAAGTGAAGCTGAAAAATCGGGGAACATAGGTGGATGGACATACAACATCTACGTTACAGCCTGATAACATGTCGGCATGGGACAGGCAAGATGTATCAGTGTCAGCGCAGGCCACGGCCCCACGTGTGCATGCGCAATTCATAGACGGGAAGCAGACAAAGAGCCGGTTATTCGCTCACGCGATGATACCCATCGCGAGGCCCATCGCAGGCATTGCCTTCCACTCTGATGTTTCTACCAACACCACACTATCTCAGCCAGAATGAGAAAAAAGGAGTGAGGATTAGACAGGAACCGTTGAGCTATTAGAGAATACGAGGTCAGCACGGACGTTGGACACTGGGAGCACAAGGAGCACGTACGTCGCGAGCGAGCCTAACATGGTGGCGGCCGTATCTTTGTTTGGCTGCGCGGACGTCGGCCAGAAACAGTAGAGTCGATGGGGAGCGGGAAGAGGATAGAGACGCACCGGGATTGCATTCCCAGATTACACCATGCATCGTGTACGGCAAGGCTTGGCGCGCGACTGTGAACGAGACTTGCGGGGAGACGACCATGGAGACAACGCGGCGCGACCAAACCGGTAGCCGAGCCTCTGCCGATTGTACAGTCCAACTTCTCCTCGGTACCTTTTTTGTGGGGGGAGCGACTCCTCGGTACCTTGGTGCATGCACGACCAGATCGATCGGAGTCTTCATGCCACGCATACCAGATTTGGTTCCAGAATAGGCGTGATTCATACCTGTCGTAAACTCCCAATCGCATCATCTGGCCAGATGTGGGCCCAATTGAGCTACAGTCATCGACGTGGCATCTTCGCAGTCAGATGATCAGCTTGAACGTGCAGTGCAGCAGCTACGGCTCATAGCACTGCGGCGCCTCACGTCTACGAACGTGATGCCACAACATAATGATCGCGGCGCCTCCCGTCCACTCCAATACTCACATGCACAATTCAAATAAGCAATAAGTATACAAAGCGCCTTGCCACTCGTCTCAGCTCTCGCACCGTCTGCGCCACGCGGTGGTGTCATGTCTACCAGGTTTTAGCTGTCCTTGACAACATGCGTCTCCGTGAAGATCGCAAGGGCCGGCTGGAGATCGAAGTACGTCGTCAGGGCGGCCCATGTCATCAGCATCGCATCACTAGCAACATGAGCAGACGCACACGACGCACCTTAGACGGCCTGTTCTCCTCATGTGGGCCCCCGCGTCCTCGCTGGTTCAGCTCTACGGTATCTATATCCATACCGTTAGATCCGAAGGCCCGCTTCTTGATGTGTACCCGTGCATTCAGCCTCGTCAGGTCAGGTTAGGTCGCCAGTGCAAAGCAGGACGCAGAACACAGCACTCACGTCGCCAGGAACGAGTTGGCGTATACTGCGGCGTAATGATGGTCCCGTAATAGGCTGTAAGAGAGACGTGTCACGGAGCCAAAAGACGCCCATACGCACGTTTGCTCTGGATTCCCACGAGCCCGACGAACATGATGTTGTTCTTCAGTGCCGGGATCTCGAACTGCAGCACGCTCCCTCCAGGGTCAGCACCACCGCACCGGGAGTTTGTCACGAGGACATCATGAATACGTGAAGCGTACCAGCACGAGAATCATCACGGAGATCAATCTAGACACTCCTGTTTGTCAGTGCGCCCATGTACGAAAGGGAGAGCTCGCACGTCGTCAGTCCACCCGAATGCACGATGTACATGAGCAGCGTATTGATGAGACGGTCCGTGCTGCGAGGCATGTGCGTAAACAACAATCCCCCATAACGGATGCCGAGCACAGTACCTCCTGAACCCCGTGCGGCTCGTCCAGAGATAGTATATCTGTATCAGGGAAATAACCAGGTCGACCATCGCCGCCATCGCAAGACTGCTCAAGAACGTCGCCTGTCCACGACGCGCGCGCATGAGCCACGGCGGGCGTGCTCTGCAGTTTCGGACACACCTTCGACTTGGTGTCTTCCCTGAACCGGTTCCATTGCCCGAGAGTCCATCTGGCAGATGTTCCTGAGTCTCACTCAACAGCAACTGCTCGGAACGGCGAGGACGCACAGTAGGATGGACAACGCTGGATCAACATGCGCGAGCGAGATCAGCGAAGCACGCCCGGACACGTGTATTATCCGTACCCAAAGTGAAGCCTTGTGGGAGCCAGCGATTTAGCATATTGCAATTGCGATGCGACACTTGGTCTTACCTACACGGCATAGCAAAAGAAAAGCCTGCAACGCCATTGGTAAATTAGAGTGCTTGAGCGGTGGTGCTAAGGATAGAACAGCACTCACGGGTATGGCTGTCATGACGAGCGAACCATGGCTCACTGCACATTATATACGTTGACTGATAGACTTCGCATGACTAGAAGGAAGGACATACAAACCCAGATTCGACGTATAAAGAATCTGTTGATGGGGGTTTCAGCTCGCAACAGCGTTAGGATATACCATGCATTACCCTTGCACGATGACAGCAATGACAACCTATCGTGGGCGGGCGAGTGGGGAGTTGGATGCGCTTGACTGGAAAGACAGTAACAGGCTTACCAGTGCTATAACTGCAGCCTACATTTGATCAATTAGCGAAAAGAGCTGGAAGCCATTTGAGCCACTCACGCCTACACTCCTATAGTTTCTGACAGATTTATGTTCCAGAAGTAAATGTGAAGTGAGATACAACTTGCCAGGCAATAGAAGCGATTTCCTCCGCTTGGTTGTGACCCGTAACCAGGTATTGATAGAGAATTTGTACGCAGAACGCGGTATGGATGGTTTCGACAATCCTACCTGCAATAATGTTGTCTGAATGACTGAACGGACGAGCATGCGCACCAGATCACGGCTACAGTCGTGTGAAGCAGTACGCCATCACTCGCATTTGATGTCCAGTACATGCATACTTGCGCTGTCGTAATGCCATACAGCCTGTGTATGTCATTGCGGTGAGATATATGCCATGGACAAGCAAAGGGGACGCACAAGATGGCAATGAATATCGCAATGACGAAGATGCCCAAGACGTCTTCAGCGATTGAAGCCATGTTGGAAGGTCCGGACAGAGAGAAGCGTCCAACGGACGCAGTTGCGCGACTTTATGACTTCGAACGCGCATCTGGCCATCGAAGACCCTGGGTTATCATCTCCATCCGAGACACTGATGACATCGACATTAACCCCACAAGACGCTCGTCCATGGCACCGAATCGAGAGCATGTGATCAGGTTTATTCGAGACTTTGTTCTATGTATTGGTTATCGTCAGTACATCTCCGTATGGTTGGTATTTGTACACGGCGAGCAAGACGGTGTGGACTTCGACCGCTTATATCAGTTCGCATGCCAAGTCGTATCACCAAGAGGGCATTCTTCGAGCCCGGCATCTACAGACCGTTCAGTCGATACGTCAGAATGTGTCCGCAACTATGCATTCACAGCATTCCTGTTGGTGATGTTTCCTATCAAAATTACGATACTCGAGTCTAGACACAACAAGTCATGTGATTTGAGGTTACGTAGTGCCACGATTGTTAGATGCGGCTCTTGATGAAAATGGGAGGCGCTAGAACATCGTGGTCGTCTGCACGTTCGATGGCCGATGGAGTGAGCAAGCTGTAAAGTGATGGGGTGACGTCGCAAGGACTTCAAGAGTGTACAATAACACGCTGCGGAGATAGCCCCGGGTCAGAGATATCAGAGATAGATGCAATGTGCGATGACAGACGAGACGCACTCCAAAGCGCCAGTGACATGGCAGATATCTTGCCGTAAGAGCGGGATGAGACCGGCATCTTCACTATTATAGCACTTGACAGAGCAACTGCTGGAGTTTTGACGGATAAGACGGGTCTGAGACGAACCGCAGGCGTTGGTGCTGCCTCCTGACTGTCCATCGTAAGTATTGAGACAATCCATGACGGTCTGTCTGCGCCTTGCAGCCGCGCGAGAACCAGCTCTCCGCTCTCCACAACTAATAGAAAATCCTTACTGGCACCTATCACTTGTCGGCCGTTTGTATTGCTTTGTATTTCCAGCGTCAGAACCAGATATTCACTTGCCCTGGACGTTACAGCAAGCCTCTACCCATGACTTGTGCGACGCAAGAGATGGGATCCTCAGATGGTCTTCCTATGTCTTCTTTAGCATATTTTGGTGTATGGTTAAAGATCGCAGAGAAAAGAAGAGCAGAGATTGCTGCTAAAGCAGCTGAGGCCCTGTACTTCACGTCGTGATTTTGTTTGAGGATAGCACGGCGGTCGAACGCATTTGACGCATTTCAAGCAGACCATTGCATCTCAGAAAATGAATGAATGAATGAACGAGGTGCCCTAAAGCAGCGTGAAAGAAACAAGCGTTGCAAATGATGAGAATGCTTGAGGCGATGCAAAGAGTGTTGACTCTGGACGGAAGCCGGACTCGTATGCGATCACGTGTGTGAAACACATCGCGACGCGTCGCGTCGTCGGTACTCGGAACACGACTGCAAGAACCACCATAACCCCACGCAGAGAGTTTGCATCCCAATCGCGTCATATTTCACGAAAAATAGGGTACACAATTCCAGAATAATCATCTCTGCCTAATCGAACCACGCTTAATACGACTCCCAATCGCGGGCAGCCATGGAAGAGTGTGGGATCTCGTACACAAAGCGCTGCTCAAGGTCTAAGCCGCGTGCCACTAGCTTGTCGAGGTCAGGGACGACAGGGTAGGCGGAGCGCCGCCTCGGACGGTATAGTTGGTCATTATGCCGTTCAACGCTGTGAGCCAGATTTGGATTCCTCCCGGCTGATCTCCGCCGCAGGCTCGATCTGTCAGTGGTTGCCTAGACCCGCGCTAGGAGGGATTTGCGATCTCCGTCAACTGCGAGTACGCTGAGATACCGCAGGTTCCTGTGCAATATAGAAACTCAGATTAGTCCATTATATCCGCGAAGCGCATAACGTCGCGTACCGGGCTTTTGTTTCCTGTTCTCAGGTTTGAGATCCAGCGGACGAGTCTTGTCAAATTGGGAACCGTCTGCGTTGCCGCCACGGTAAAGTGTCGTACTAGAGACTATAGTAATCACTGTACTTTCTTACCAACACGTTTCGAAGGGTGAAGGCACTCCAGTTTCGGATGTTCGCTGAGTCGCTCCTCATCAAAAGCGATCGGAGTCCCAATGCGCTCAAGCACGATGGGCGGTTTCATCCCCTGTATATCGTGATCACATCAGTGTTGATCGTGTTAGAGAACATCGCAAGGTACAAACATCCTCGCCTACGGCCGAAACATGTGTGGCTATGCAGATTACCCTGCCGTGCTCGCATACGATGATGTGCGTAGGTTCTGTGCCATGGACAGAGATTTGGAAGGGCAGCAACCAGTACATAGAAACCTGTTTGTCTGCAGCTTGCATACTATATCAAG
This sequence comes from Postia placenta MAD-698-R-SB12, assembly GCF_002117355.1. Classification (NCBI taxonomy): domain Eukaryota; kingdom Fungi; phylum Basidiomycota; class Agaricomycetes; order Polyporales; family Adustoporiaceae; genus Rhodonia; species Rhodonia placenta. Next base: position 200,552 of record NW_020169837.1, on the reverse strand, counting down.
TGAAATGCATATTTAGGCCTTCGTTAAGCTGCGTGGGGCGGCAAACTACCGAACATCGCTCGAAAGCACTTCGCAACCCAGCAGGGTACGTGAGGCGATTGTCCTCGAAAAGAATAGCTCTAGTATAGCTCAGACAGACAGGCAGCGAACCACCTCGCCACCAAGATCGCACATAACGAAAGTGCCCAGCTCCGAGTGCCACCGAAATTACGCGTGCGGCGGTATCAGACAAAGCCTGAATGATCGGAATCTATTGTGCCCGCATCAGTGCTACGCACCATAAATCATAACACGAGCTAGAACCACTGAACGTGGTCGAGTGATGCAACTGGACTTACACTATGACGTTCATCCACGTAGAGTGTGAATAAATGAATTGAATGTCTTTTGTCACTTAATTTACGACTTACCAACTGTAGAGGTGTGGAATGTCGGCCACTGCGCCCGATACTCAATGACCAATATTCCACAGCTCTGTAGTTGGGCTAGAGTGTGTAACATGGTCACATACATTTTCATTATCGCAATGAGGGTAGATTGCAACGGTATTGACAGGCGCCGAAACACGTCCTTTGCCAAAACAGAGCACAACAACATCGACGGGCGAACATTGGCACGATGTCTTGCCAGCCATTGATTGCTGCAAGCCGCCTTTTTGATGAGTGGTGTGAGCCCCGACCTGATTTATACATCTCTATTGGACTGGGATGGATTCTACAACTCGCGTACTCACTAAGGCACTTGAAGTGACGACGAGTCACCACGGTCAATGAATTCCAACGCCATGATGCCTGGGCCAGGCCGCCAGGGCATAACCGATCCTATCACGAAATCCCTGATTCCTTGCATCAACAACGTATCTCTTGGCAACACAGCAGCTGCGGACGCCATTCAAACGCATAGCCTCAATCCACAGGTTTGACCTGATCTCCCATCATAACGACGTGACGATCACGAGCGCCGGAGTACATATATGCGACCCGGTCCTGTGTCAAGAACATCAAGCTCTCTGCTATCGAGACAAACATTGTGAGTTCATGAATGTTGTGACGTATACCTCCAGTCCTCATGTTCGCTTTCGTCCCCTTCTCAAAGGACCGTGAGCTCATCAGTACGTTCGTAGACCTGACGTCGGCAGGCATCGATGCTGATTTAGTTCTAGTCTCCTTTTGTACGACGTCCGACATTCCCACTAGCCCATCCCTGCCTGAGTCGATCTCTTCGCAGCGTGTCATTGCTATTTTGGTGCGCATCAGATCTCGATTAGGACTTCGGGGAAATCTAACTATGTAGCTCGCAGGGCCCACCGCTGTCATTCAAATCCTTGCATCCCGCAGCTCGGAGTCCATCGAAGGATCACTTCCTGCTATACAACTCGGCACGCCTACACAATGTCATCTAGCGCCTCCCAACCTTCCGCAGCTCCCACTGAGTGGACTAACCCCTCCAAGCCCATCCGCTTCGTCTGCAGCGCGCTGGTGGAGGTCACTCGCACACGACTTCCCGTCCCGGGCTTCACCGACGACGACTACGCATACCTTCCCCAGCTCGCGACGCGCCTCAACGGGGGCGAGCTGTCTCTGAGCGACGTCAGCTGGCAGCTGGGCATCCAGGTGACGCGCGAGCGGCAGGTGGCGAGTGCGGCCATCCATGCGTTCACGGAGGCGGAGTGGGCACGGGTCAAGGATGGAGATGACGAAGACGCACAGGCGGACGTCGGGAATGATAACGCGTTGCTGCGTACGTGCCTGAACCTGGACGACCCGCAGAATCCGTTGAAATTGAAGTCGGAGGCTTGACCCAAGGCACTAAGCTGCGCTATTGTATCTGTACTGCTAGTAATGCTATCTACGTCAGAATCGGATGCATGTGGAATCTATCTGGACTGTTGCGCTGACAGCAAGCGGCACCTGCAACAGTTGTGTGGTTCTCACCGAGACATTCGATATTGCGTATCTGAGAGCCGATGTGGTCGGACAGCCATGCCATGGTGGATGCATTTCGAGGCGTCCCTCGAAGTCCTCAGCGTCTATCACCCCGAAGCAAGCACGCTAGTTGTAAGCCGCGAGTCTTTACATAGAAATAAGATCACGCACGCTGTATTCGCCTGGCCATCATTTAGGGCTCGGAGTCCACCCCGCATTAACAGCTTCGTTCGAAAGATCCTTCAGATATATTACATACTAGAATGGCCCCTTGCTTATAGCTATCATTTGGTGGTGCTGGACAGCGACTGGCTTGTTTATTCGGTATTGATGTTGTCATAGCTGCAGCGTTCTTAATAACTGATCGTTACAAACGTTGCGACTCGGCCATCTTCGTCATCTACGTCCATGAATATGTTTTTGACTGCTTAGCCCTCCTAGGACTAGACGGCGAAGGGTCCGATGCAGACTTGATTGACGTAGAATATAGGCTTCGCCACTCGTTGAGGACACGTTTGGACTATTCGTACGAAGTCAGTCCATCATAACACGGCACCATTCGAACTCCGAAGCCTTAGTGTAGGCCGTATAATGGCATAGATGTCAAATACACGACTACACAGGACTCTATCGTACAGTATAGGTAATAGCGCTCCTACGAACGCCTTTTCGTTTTGCTGAAGATCTCTCGCTTCGTGAGGATAGTATATATTGGGTACAATTCAGTACACTTCGTCTATGAGCAGTACAACCTTCCCAACACCGATTCCTTGCGCGTCTTTTGGCAATTTTTAGAGGACCTTCTCGATCATGTAGAGTCCCTCCTGCTCAAGACGTTCGCGGATAGGGTCACAGATCTCCTTTGTATATGGTGCGTGGACACCGGGCTTGCTGAACACGCCGTCGAGCACCAACTGAACGGCGACACCGCAGGGCACACCGACGTACAGCGCCATCGCGGAGTGGCCAGAGGGGTCGCCGTAGGCCTCCAATGTTGAAGTGATCGTATCCTACAAGACGACACAGTCAGCGAGAGATGTATCAGCCATTCTCACGGGACGCACCTGCTTGCCGTCCGCCCACTCAACGATGAATTTGTGCTGCAGCATCACGAGGTCGCGCTCGCCCTCCTCGTACTTCATGAGCGTCTCCAGTTGAGCGCAAAGCGTGTCCAGAAGGTTGCCGTCGCGGGGCTTGACCTTCTCTGTCGAGAACAGGCCAATCCACTTCAGACCTGAGATGATGCGGTGGGCCTCAGATTCGTCGGGGAACGAGCAGAGCTCATTGACGCGCGCAATGAGGGCACTGTATCGCCCTTATTCAAAACCTTGTACTGATGAGATCGCGAATCTGTACACACCTCTCGCTGGCACCGCTCGCGCCGATCGTCTTTTGCATGACCTCTGCCCATGTGAGGCCCTCGGTCAGCCACTCCTTCTTCTCCTGGTCCATCCAGCCGAGCTCGACGAGCGCTTTCACAAACTCTGGGAAGCCCTGGTAGCGCAGCGTCCCGCGGACGACCGTCTCCGCCTCCGGGATGCGGTAAAACTCGCGGAAGGGAACAGAGTTCCGGTTGGGGTACGCGACGAAGGCATACGCGGGCGAGATGAAGTACGACTTGGCGTGGCCCATGAGATCCTTGCCGTTGATGTCGACCTGTTGCCCGTTCGCGACGTACGAGGCGGAGTTGAGCAGGGCGAGGAGCGCCCCGCGTGCCGACCATGAGAACTTGTAGCCGAGCGGGTTGCCGCAGCACTCGGGCGCAGGGAGACCACCACAGTAGGACAGGAATTGCTTGATCTGGATAAAGACATTGAGTATCATCTTCGAGACAACTGCATTCAAGGCGGCATACCTTTCCACCCTTCGCGTGGACCTCATCGATAGTCTTGACGGCGTAGAGGTGGTCGACGCCGGGATCAAGTCCAATCTCGTTCATCACGACGATTCCCGCCTCCTTTGCAGCCTCGTCGAGCTCACGCATCGCAGGGCTCACATAGCTCGTCGTCACGACGTGCGTCTTGCCCTTGATTGCGGCCTTGATGACGGCGGCATGGTGTACGTACGGGATGAGCGAAATCACGAGGTCGTGCTCTGCGACTGCCTTCTCGAGCTCCAGCGTTGAGCTCGCGTCAAGGGCAATTGCGGCCGTGCGGGGAAGGTCAGCAGAAAGGCCCTGCGCCGTAGCCAGCGTTCTGCATGCTGGGAGGATATTAGCAATGGCACAGGTCATGATGATGAGTGGCACTGCTTACCAATCGTGAGCGAGTTCGAGGGGTCGCGGACAACGTACTCCGCTGCAGGACGAGCAACGAGACCGCTGCCGAGGAGCAAAACCTTCTTCAGAGGCTTACCCTCTGTGACGGCCTTGCCGAGCTTCGGCAGAACGTCCTTGCCGTCCTCGACCAGCGCACGGCCAAACTCGGGCAGGACGAACGCGGCCTTGTGCACCTCCGCATTGTAGTAGCGCGTCGGCGTCACCGCGCGCAGCGGCGCCTTGACGTCACGTCCTGGCTCCTTGGAACATACGACGAAGCCGATCTGGCCGGACGGGTACGTCGGGATCGTCGTGTAGGCGTACTCGGCAAGGGGGAAGAGCCCACGCGTCATCGTACGGAGCTCGTTGATGAGCGGGAGGTGCAGCCAGAGGCACTCGGCCTGCGTCGAGATGTGCCCGCCGGGCGTGAGCGCGCCATGGAGGAGCTCAAAGTACGGCTTTTGGAAGAGGGACGCGGCAGGACCAACAGGGTCGGACGAGTCGGTGATGATGACGTCGTAGGTGGACGTGTTGTCCGAGAGGAATTTGAAGCCATCGCCGACGTAGACGGTCACACGCGGATCGGAGAGCAGGGAGGACATATGTGGCAGGTATTGCTTTGAAACGCGAATGACGGCCTGTTGAAGGTATGTAAGCCCAACTGAGTCGGCGCAAATAATGATCGAGCCAATCGAGCCATAGGAGTGTACCATGCTCCGGAAGAGGAACTGTCAATAGGAATGTGCATCGCGTTTGTTTCCAAAAGCTGATGACTTAGCGGTCTGTGACATGTACTAGTCGAGTAGCATAAGCCCATGTTGTATGATGCACTACGCTGAGAGTCCTTTTAGGAGCCTATGCCAGCTGTAGCCGACCCGAAGCGATCACCCATTAAAGCAATCAAAGTGGACAACGACATGACAATTCAGAGCTTCTCCAACTGCTTGTTATGATCGTGGGTTTCTCCACAAAATCATGCGTCAGGCAAGAACCGAACCCAACAGTTGAAGCGACTGGAGTTACTGAGCGTGCCAGAAATACTCCCCGCGCTTTCACGTCGCATTGTGCGCCGTTGCACAATTTTGTCATGACTTTAATGGTCAAAGTAGGCTCAGAATTGTCATGTAACTGGCAACACCGTTACTTCACTCGAGCCCGCAAGGGCAAGGGCAGGTGTTCAATTTTGGGCGACAAATGCGGATGGCAATCGAACATGGCCAGTCGAACGAGGAAAATGATTTAATAACAGGATAAGTGTAGCCCTCATTTTGCTCCGAGTGCCATGGACCAAGTCGATGGTGATTTGTCAGAACCAATAAATGAGAAGAATTTTGAATTGCACATGCTCGAAATGGAAAAGGAGGAAACAAAATTGGGGTGAGAAGCTTAGTAACACGAACCTCGTCAATGTCGCAAAGAACGACGTTTTCCACGATATCGTGCTTGAGCACCTCCCGGACGACACCACCATCACCGCCACCAATGACGAGCACCTTCTTGGGATTAGGGTGGCTCGCGAGAGGTAGATGAGCGATCATCTCCTGGTACCTGCAAGCCGATCGATTTAAACGTTTTGTTAAGATCGAGAGCTGAAGGGGCGTACGAGAACTCATCACGCTCAGTGCACTGAATTACACCGTCGAGGACGAGCACATTTCCGTAGGTCTCGGACTCGAAGACGAGGACGTCCTGGTATAGAGACTTTTCGACGTGCAGGACTTTCTTGACCTTCAAGGTCATCGCCTGGCCCGGCCACTGCGACGAGATCTCACGGAACCAGCCATCTACAACAATTAGATATGGCTGATCTATTTTGTGCTTGGCTTACCCTTAATCGAGCGGTGGGTTAGGGGAGCCATGGCGGTAGAGGGAAGAGAGATTGCAATCGACTTTGATTTTCGAAATTTTGGAATTGACTCATTGGTAGTAGATAAGATAAGGCTGCTATAGATTAGATTGACGCCCAATTAAGGCAAACCGAGGACAATAACGACGATGTAAAATAAGAACTGAAATATACCGTCTCCTCGATACCTGCTTCTTACACTTTTGCTCTGCAACTTTGTACATCGCAAACGTTTGAGGCAAACATTTCACCAGTCTGGTGATGACGTCCTCAGAAGTTAAACAAACTTACGCGCGCAGCCAACGACCGACGCCCGTGGATGGCTATCCAACATCGACGTCTACATTACAAACAGCAACTGAGAATATCCTACTGAAGCAACTACTTGATTCATCAAGAATACCCGGCGATGCTAGCCCGCCCAGCACCACCGGGCCTGTGCTTCAGAGGAATCAACACCTACAATTCCTTCTGCGGAATCTACTCCAAGGCTTTCCGCAGAGATATGTATCGCAGGATGCCAGCCAACCATGGCTATTGTTTTGGACGCTGCAGGGGTTCAGTGTGCTAGGAGTAGGACTCGATGATAAAATAAAGAAGAGGTGAGCTTTGAACCATCGCGTTCTCGTCTGGGCGTGTATAGGTTACTTTCAGGGCGCGAGAGACCCTTCTCGCTCTTCAACATCCAGACGGCGGTTTTGCGGGTGGTCCCGGCCAATTTTCCCATCTCTTGCCTACATATGCGGCAGTCTGTTCACTCGCAATCGTCGGACAACCAGGGCAGTCTGGCGCGTGGGATGCCATAGACCGGTGAGTAAATATCCGTGCGTCGCAAGTATCTGATATTCCATTCCATATACCTTATACTCGCGAAGGAGGAAAATGTATGACTTTTTTATGTCGCTCAAGCAGCCAGATGGGTCCTTCCTCGTTTCCCATGACGCTGAAGTCGATGTACGGTTCGTACCGTAATCCCTTCGTTGCCGTCCCGCCTTATGAAATGGCGTGCTGTACTGCAGCGGCATTTACTGCCTACTCGCAGTTGCGACCCTTCTGAACATATTGACGCCAGAGCTTCTTGCTGGACTACCCGAGTTCATTGTAAGCTGTCAGACATATGAGGGCGGCTTTGGCAATGCGTCTTTCCCGGAATGGGACTTCCAGGAGGGTCTGTCACCATCTCTGCCACTGCTGTGCATCTTGTTTACAACCACATCAGAAAACGATGAAGTCACACGTGTACCGTCTGCACCGCGCCCTGTGCTCGGCGAGGCACATGGCGGCTACACCTTCTGCGCCTTCGCGTCCTGGGTGCTCCTCCAGCCGTACATCCGCTCCTACTACACTCCGGCCGGGTCTGCCAATACCAACCCCACGATCGACTATCGTGCGCTCCTCCGTTGGCTCGCGAACATGCAGGGCACCGCCATCGAGCTCGGCGGCTTCAAGGGGCGTACGAACAAGCTTGTCGATGGGTGCTATAGCTGGTGGGTTGGTGGCTGCTTCGGCCTCGTCGAGGGCCTGCTCGGCATCCATGCTGCCCCTCCTGCTTCCACCGGGGTCAACGAAAATAGTGCATCTACGACAGCGGATACCTCCGCAGGAGGCGCGAGCGACGACGGGTGGCATGATGCTGATGGTGCGTGCCCCGCCGAGGACCAGCGCCCTGCCATGTCATTCACTACGCTGATGTCCTTCTATTATGTACAACCCGCTCCTGCTGTGTCGACGGATGTTTCGCGCTCTGTTCGACCGCCTCGCTATCACCGCCGGCCTCTACCCGACCTTCTGCACGCGCCTACCAGACGCCCTGTTGAATCGCCGGGCGCTTCAGGAGTACATCCTATACGCTGGACAACATCCTGCCGGCGGATTGCGCGATAAGCCACCTAAGTAAGTTCTATCGCCACTTTCAGTCCGTTCGTACGCGTTTCGCGGGTTGTGGACGTGACGTAGTCCGATGCGGAGACGCTGATGCATTGTGGACGCTCGCAGACCGGCGGACTCGTACCATACACTGTATTGTCTCGCGGGACTGTCGGCCGCGCAGCACCGCGTGACACCCGATGAGACGCGGCGCGCTCAGCTGCTAGAACGGTGGAACGCAGGCGAAGCGCGGCAGTGGGATGGTGGGTAATATTGTCAACTACGAATGCACGGCCGTAGTTCATGGCTTTTCCCCATACATAGTGTCGGGATTACAAAATCTGATCACGGACCAGCAAGCACGTGCGGATGCCTTGCGGAAAGACGTATTCGCCAGTACACTAAGTTGGCTCGAAGACGAGGGCGCGGACGAGTACATTGGTGGAAGTGGAAACCGCGTGGTATGTTCTGCCCATTACAGACCGTCAGAGAGCCCCAGTACTCGCTAGATGGAGCCTACCGCCCGTCGTTACATGAATTACGGTGACATGCACAGCTGACATACAGACTCTTACAGAATGCAACGCAGCCCCTGTTCAATCTGACCGTTACTCACACGGAGCTCATGATGGCACATTTCTATGGACAGAAGTTGCCTCCGCGACAGGCAAAGACACCGCCAAAGTCGAAGTAGTCACAAAGTCTAGAACGTCGGAGACATCAGGCGCGAGTTTTGAATTGGCGGGTGAACTAACGGCATGGAGTTGTCAACAAAGTGTATCGATAGTGGGATGATGAAACATTGTGCATTGTAATCATATCTTGCTTCCTGACATCTTGGGGGCTGAATTGCTACTCCCGCTGCACGGGTTGTATCAGGCAAGATGATATGTCAGCTGTGCTACGCGCCACCTGACTGAGAGTTATCGCTGCCCGTACCGAGCTCGCCGTTCTGCCATGGGCAATCCAATAGCCCTCGGCGTAAGCATGCGCTGTCGCACCACTTCGTTTGCCAACGGTGTATCTGTCCCATCTCTCCGCTCCCTTCGCCATCCGTGTTATTGTTGTCTAAAAGGGGAGAAGACCCGCTCTGTTTCAGCCGCAGACACACTCGATATAGCCTCGGGCTTCCCGCCCGCAGGCTCCCAAGGCCTTCAAAGTAGGCACCCATCGGGGACTCTCATTGGCAGGTAGAGTCAGCGGCTGAAACGAAATCTTGATTATCGGCTGCTGTCAAGTGGCGGCTAACAGTGGCGGTTATTGACCGGCCGGCTATCACAAAACACTCCCGGATATTAGAATAAACCGAGTACCGGCGACTGCTATCGATTGCTTCCCGGTTTGATCGCTTCTAACGCCTGGCGACAGAATTAGTGCGTGTGCCAGTTTTGCTACCAGTACGTATAATTTGCACGTCGGTCCGAGTTGACGGGGTGTTTGAATGAGTTTGTGCTATTACCAGCGGGAAGTCTGGATCTTCACATCCAACACAAGACGCTTTGGGCAAACATTGTCGCCTAGATTTCCGACTATAGTATGTAACAGACGGGACATAGCGCAAACAGAGATGTACGACAAAGTACGAAGCGATGCTGGCTGTTCACAATCATCAGTGGCCGCCGGTAAAGATGGAGTTCATCTCCCTACGACGTCGACGCGACATTTGCCGACGTCCTCTGGACACGTATGGCCAGCAACTCCTTCTGCAGCTCTCGATACCTCCCCGCTTCCTCAGATTTCTCAAGTGCCAACCTGTCCACCTCACGCTGCATCTCGGCTCTGAGCGAGCGCTCCTGCATACGGGCCCTGATCACGACGGGCAGCATCTCGACGACCCTGGTCCACAGCACCCAGTACTCGCACATTCGCGGCCGACGCTCGTCGAGTATCCCCGCGCAGTCCAAGGCAGTCCCGTACGCATCCGGCCAGCGCACGCCGGCCACAAGCTTGCAGTCGAGCGGACAGAGCTTGCTGAGGAAGAGCGTTACGGAGTCGATATCGTTGATATTGGACGCGCCGACCATCAGCTCTCTGAGCGCCACGAAAGGCAGGGCCGGAACGTCGGATGGCGCGCTGTCTGCGTCCATGTATAGGCCAAGTGTGTGTAGCCGCGGGCAATGTCGCGCGAACGGCAGCAGTGCGGCAAGCGTCGCCAAGGGCGGGTTGAATTCGATGATGGGCTCGCAGTTCAGCAGGAAGTGCTCGAGCCGCGGCCACGCCACGGCGAATTCTTCCATGTCCCCGTCGGTGAGGTTGAGCGCGTAGTCCCAACGGAACTCGAAAGTTGTGATGCGTCGGCAGTCGAAGAGTGGGCGGAAGGTCGCGATGTTCGGCCGCTCGGATAAAGGCCAGCCAGGGACGGAGAGCGGGACGTGTGGGTGGATCATAAAGTCGACACGGAGGTCCGTGATCATGGGACAACTGTCGCGAATCGTCGCGAATAATTGCTGCAGGACATCGGCGTGGGCTATCGACAGAACGTGGATATACAGACGCGATAGCTGCGAGGGGAAGAATGGGCTGCTTATCAAGCGCGTTGCGTGCGGGATGTCGGCGCTGAAACATATCCGCTGAGTAGCAGGGAAGGCGCCTTCCTTGAGAAGCGGCTGGAATCCCAAGACGTCTGCGCGATTTCCTTTGCCGCGCTCTCCAGGAGGCAGTAGAGATACGTCTTTGAGGTATCCCAGCCGGGATAACGCCTCTACAACCTTAGTGGAAAGCCCGTACGGTGAAATGGAGAAGAATTGTAATTTACGGAGACTGAGGAGGAAGGGGACCACATCGTCCTCTATGAGGTGGATCGGGGTGCTCAACCGCAGCGTCAAGCGCGTCAGGTGCGGGGTCAGAATGGAGACCTGGTCAAAGAATGACGAGGGCGCTGAGGAGACGTGGTGTAGCTGCATCTCCAATTCCGTTATCCAAGGGTGCAAAAAATGGAGCACGTGTAACTGCCGCTCTTCGCTGTCGGCATTCCAAGTGAGCGACCGTAGATTAGGAAAGATAAACGATGTAGGAGAGGTCCTGAAGATTTCGCGGAATATACTGTCGTCCAGTATCATGCGCCATGACTTTGCGGTCCTCTGGTCGTAGACTATGCGCCGTACGCGGAAGGAATAATGTTGAAACCGCGTCCAATCGTTGGCAGTGAGCGGTCTCTTGAATTTCTACGTCGCGGGACCACGAAGACGTGCAGAATTTCAGCTGCGATTGCAGACGATCAATTGTGGAGCTTACGTATGTGGAAATAGTACCGCCGTACTTGGTCGTCAACTTGCTTGGTTTGGCGTAGGGACACAGAAGGGCCAGAAGGCGGGGTAGATCGTCGACGTCGCGCCACAGTGCGTCGAGGGCAACATGGGACCAGCTTCTACACACGCGGGCAGCGCGGGCGAGGGACTGCTGGTCGAGAAAGGATATAATCAGGAGGAGTAGCTCGCTGATATTCCACGGGGCAAGGCTACTCATGGCGCGGGGGAGCAGATGGTTACTTGGCTACTAAGTGACCGGTCTATATACCGGGATGTCAAAGCGCACATGGCCCTAAATGGCCGTGTCGAGCCCCGGCTGAGAGCTTGATCCGCCGGCCAAACCGGTAATCTCGGCAGCAGTTCGTCACATATCTTCCGACCTCGGTACCGCATCACCCCTCGGTGGTCTTCGCAGATCAATGCGGACACGTTTGATCGCCTGCCGCCCTTGCCCGGAAAAATACTGGGCCATTGCCCTGAAGGGGTCGGGGAAGGGGGCGTTTCGCGCTCCAGAAGCAAATGCACTGCCTGATGTTCACTTGACCGCAGCAGCGCTAACATTACCATATTCGGCGGACCGGTGGGCATGAGACAACATCATATTCCACACCTCGACATCACCTTATGGTGTTTCTGGGCACTGGTGGAATGAGATCCAGGCGACAGCGGCTATGACACGCCCGGCAGCGGTTGGCTATGGTTCGGTGGCATAAAACTCTGTCCAGATTGGTCGCGATAATCACGACATACGAATCAACTAGGGGATGTACATCTGCACGCGTCTCTTATATAAACAAGCCGGGGACTCGGGCAAGCCACCCGAGTCATGAAGTTTAGGCCGGCAGGAAACTAAGAGCCGCCTCTGCTAGCGTACTTGTCGCGAGCGAGGCACGAGCTCAATGCTCGGCGTAGATAGTGCACATGGAGTATCACAGGGCTGACATGTGGAAGACTAATATTCACGATCACGACATGACACTCGAAAAATCAGCCGTGAAAAAGTGTGTAAAGAGGCATGGCTTCCTTGAGCCTATTCGAAATCTCTTACATGCGCTTAGCAAGGAATGCCTCATCTTTGTGGTGCAGGCGGCCGACATGGTTTGACGGGCGCGCTGAGGGTTCTAACGCCAATTGTCACGTTGCCAGAGAGGAAAGTAGCAGAAGACCCGGGGCGTACAAGAGACGCAACCGGTCCGATGTACACGATCTAGAACGGTGTCCAGAGTAAATCAGACGGATATCTAAATTGGATTCCCTGTAAGGTTTAAGTTGAGCGACCGTAGCTCGATTCAGGCGCTGAGACCGACCTCGGTCGCTGTACATCGCCAGACTGCGACGACCCTTCACCTTACCCCAGTCAGACTGCATCTTGTCCACGATTATTCATGTTCGCACATATATTGCCAACCGAGTCAAATACAGAGTTCGTGTGTGAAAATAAGTCAAGACGGTCCTCCTTCGCGGTGGTCTAGATTGGAGCAAAGATAGAGGCACTCACGCACACAATAACCCTCTTACAGCACGACACACCATCCGTGCTCCCCTGCGTGGTACGCGGGAACCGTGGTAGCATGTTCCTCGAGCTCCACGCACCTCGCGCGCAGCTCCCCCACCTCCCGCTCCAGCGCTGCGTACCGCGCACGCTCCTCCATACGCAGGCGGGTGAGCAACGGCAGGACGCGCGCGACCTCGGCCCAGCGCTCATACCACTCCGCCGCATCGTGCTGGAAGGCATCGAGCGCTGCGGACTCGGGCACGCCGAACCCCTCTGGCCAGCTCACCCCGGGGACGAGCTCGCACGTGGGCGGGCAGAGGGTGCTCAGGAAGAGCGCGGCGGGCCCAGGCTCTGCGATGCGCGAGAGGCCGACGCAGAGCTTGCGGAGGTTCTGGAACGGCGGCGGCGAGAACGGGGACGCGCCGAGGGACGGGACGGCGATGTCGGCGGTAGAGGAGGAGAGGAGGAGGCCGAGCTCCCGGAGCGCGGGGCAATGCCGTGCGAAGGGGAGGAGCGCGTGCAGCGTTAGCTCGGAAGGCGCCAGGTCGCCGAGGGGGACGGGGTCGCAGTTGAGCATGAGGACCTCGAGCGTTGGCCAGCTGGCAGCGAGGTCTTCGATATCGGTATGGGTCATCTTGAGCGGGAGGTCCCATCGGAGTTCGAAGGTTGTCAAATGAGGACACTTGAGGACGGGCCGCAAGTCACTCCACGTGAGCTGGTCGCCAGTTTGGAAAGTCGCCCAATCTAGGGATTCCGGGGCGATGTAGAGTTCAACGTACAAGCTCTTGAGCAGTTTGCAGTTGTCGGCAACGGCTTGCAGGAAGTCGGCGACGACGGGCGGTGAGCAGACGGAGAGCACGTGGACATACAATGCAGTCAGACGCGCAGGAGCATAGCTGTTGCGCAGGAATGCAGTCACATCGGCAAGGCGAGCGCTCACAGAAAGGTCCCAGAGAGCAGGGAAAGCACCTTCTTGAATGGCAGGCGCGAAGTCCTGGACGTCCGCCACGTCTCCTCTCCCTTGACCCATGAACTCAAACTGGATCACGCCCAGTTCCGGAAGGGTGGATAGACCTTCCACTAGTTTAGGGGAAACACAATAGGTAGGAAGCACGACCTTCTGCAGTTTCCGAAGGTGTCCAATGAGGGTGACCAAATTTTGTTCGATATCGCGCACGGGAAAGTCGAAAGACAGATCGAGGTGCGTGACGTAGGGCATGCGCTGGGCGAAGTCCTTGAAGAAGTCGGCCACGGGGTGGGTATCCGGACTGTACAGCCGCGCGGTGAACTCCCTCACAGTGTCGCTCATGCAGACGAGAGAGAGCCGCACACGCTCACTCCGCCACTCGAGAGTACGAAGATTTGGTAGGATGCTGAGGGTGGTGCGCGAACGCGCAATCTCGTCAAAGGCTTTTGACGATAGCTGTGGCGTTGTGGGCGGACCATCTTCGCGATAAGACAGCTTGCGAACCCGACGGCCATACGGGGCGAAGCGCGCCCAGTCGTCGGCGTTGAGTGTCCTGCTGAATGACTATGCGGATGTTTAAGTCCATAGGACTCGGCTGAGCGCTAGGTGCAACTTACATGGTATTCCAGAGATTGTGTGAGCTCTGTAGGAGTGAGGGGTGCCAAAATACTGAACAGTCGGTATAGATCGTCGACGTCACGCCACAGATGGTCGAGCGCAATTTCCGACCACTGCTTGCAGACACACGCACTCGCCGCATGCTCCTTTTGGTCAAGAAAGCTGAGGATGAGTTCCACGATCTCTGGGATCTCGAGCACCCGTTGCACGGTGGAGACATAGCCCAGTGGCATATTGAGGGCTCCACAATGAGGTTGCGAAGCGAAAAGCAATGTGCTGGGCAAACTTGCTGGAGCGAATTTTTTCAAGCCTTCAAATGGGATATCTGACATCAACACCTGGTCCGAGGAGTTACAGAGGAAACTTGGAGTACCTCCTAGATATGTGGGTCTAGCAAGCGTGAAGTCGACAAGTCAATAACTCCTGGGGTTTAAAGTTTCTACAGCTGCTATGTTTCTATTAGAATTGGTTTTGATTGTTACGAAGAGACTTGCCATTCACTATGTCCGTGGTAATCGAACTGCCGAACTGAGCGCTGAGCAGCGGAAGTTGTGCGCTGTAAAAGGCAAACGTGCCACGTGGTTCACATCAGTAACGCGCCAATACTTTCGAGCCTTGGTTGTGACGACCTATCATATCCTCAACGCGCATTATTGACTTCATGAAAGCGCAATAAGACAGCACTCGTTCCGCTCAAGAATTTGTGCGAAAGTCATAAAATCCGTAGATACAAATACCCTGTTGTTGGTGAGCTCTTTCTTCTAGGAAACGCGATAATTAACCTGTTTATACCAACCCTAGGATTGTCATCATGCCAAGTGCCCATACATTGACAAGTATCTCGCCACACGCGCCTCCATGGCTGAGAAGGACAATCATTAGAGATCGTCCGTTTTCCATTTTTCCTGTTCATTGTTCCAGCTCTCACATTACCAGCGTCACAGCATCAATACCACCAGATTATGCGTACGAACCCCCGAAAGACAACCCCCCCAGCTATCAAGAAGCTGTGTTTTTCTCCCATTCTTGGTTCGCGGATCCTACGCATACGGTGGATCCCACGCGCCCCTCGCCACGTCTTCCTCCGGAGCTCACTGATCGCGTACTGGATTTTCTCCACGACGACACGCGGACTCTCAATGCCTGTAGCACCGTATCTAAAAGCTGGCTGGCCAGCACTCGCCTCCACCGCTTCCGCATGGTCCACCTTGCTGACTGCCGCCGCCACATAGCTTTTGGGCGGTTGCTTGCCCAGTTTCCCGCCGTGCTTCCTTTCATACGAGCCGTGCGTACGTCTGGAGATGTCATCTGCTCGACTGATAGTCACGCCGGCTTGCTCCCGTCCACAATGGTTCTTTACGCTGACAACTTCGCCATGCTTCGTGACGCGCTACCCCGACTACCCCAGCCCATCGACCTCTCGATGGTATCTGCTAACCTGCAGCACGCAAATGCGTTCACCAACGTCCGTGCGCTCACTCTGGAAGCGTGTCACTTGCCTGCGTTCACGCGTCTCGCGGAGTGGTTGTGCGTGATGCCTGGACTCGAGAGCGTACACCTTTCCGAGTGTGATATCCGCGCTGAGATCGGCCCGCCTCCGCTCGCACCCGTCGAATGTGTCCCCGTCCTGCGGAAAGTTGCTCTGGATAGGAGCGAGTTCTCCTCTTCCGCAGTGGTCGAGGCGTTGCTAAAGAGAGGCATTCGCCTGGAAGCGCTGATGATACTCCCAATCACCGGCTTCGAGCTGGGCAAGTGGCAACGGCTGCTCGAGGCAGCTGGGCCATCCCTCAAGCAGATCGCGGTCTCTGTGCTGGCCAGCCTCGATGGCAAGCTATTGGGTGCGTGTCCGGACGCTGTCTGTGCGCATTCCCCACTGATTGCGGATGCTCCAGAAATATACCAGACGCTACTCGCCTCCTGCAAGGAGCTGCACACGCTGCATTTCATCTCGCCTGCGCTGCTTAACTTCACGTACCGGGGCTCAAAACCCCCGCTCGAGCTCGCGCCTGCTATATTGCAGCACGCGCTTCCGCGCCTAGAGCGCATCGTCATCTCCCTTGCGCATCAGGACCTGGACAACGTCCGCGCGGAACACTGGCGAGGCATCGCCGGCGCGCTCCGGTCTGTGCGGTACCCATCCTTCTGTGAGGTTGTGTTCCAGACGTACGGCCGGCCGGGTGGCGACGATAGCGTGCACCGTGCGTTCCGGGGGAAAATTGAGCAGGAGCTGGCGGGCATCGCCGCACTTGGTGCCTTGTCGTTCAAGTTCTCGGACAAGGTTACGGTTTCTGGGATTTTTGAGTCAATGTGATTTGGGTCTTCGGGACATTGTTTGCTGCTTGGGAGTTCGTCGTACTTTGCTTGTGTCCTTGCTCTGCTCCGCTGTCGCTCGCAATTGCTCATCACTCTTATACCCGGCCAATGCCTCATTTAAGTAGCTATCGAATTTGCATGTCCCTAGAATGCGATCAGAGAAGAATAGTTGATACAGCTATACTGGATACAAGCTCGCCAATATTGCTATACGGATACAGTGAATCTTTGTCTTCGTATCAAACTTCCTGCTCATAAACGTCCCAGTCGGCATAATCATCACCCTTTTCGCTCCCCTCCTCGACATCATCCTCCCCGATGGCATCCTCGTCGCCCTCTTGTTCCGCCTCCAACGCGCCTGGTGGGCTTGGCCCAGGGCCCTTGCTCGTTGAGCGCGAACGCGCCGGGGCCATCCCGACGCCGCCGCCGCCCTCTTCGACAACCACCATGCCCTCCGCGTCGCTCTTGTCCTCCATGTAGTACAGCTCGTCGTCCTTGTCGTCTGCCGCAGGCGTCATCGACAACTTGACGGCCGCACCGTCATCGGTGAACAAATCCTTCAGCGCATCGTAATTGATCCGCTTGCTGTACCTCGGGTTCTTCTTGATCAGATTGCGCACAGACTCTGCCGCGGTGCTCCCGTGCGGTGTAGACGCATCCCGCGGTTTGTTGTTCGTTTTCCGGCGCTGGGGCAGCACAGCGTCAATAAGCGTCAGCGCGGGCGGCAAATTGGCGAAAAGTGTTTGCCACCAGGCGGAGACGAACCTTGCGCCCCTTCTTCTCCTTTTCTTCGTTTTGCTGCTGCTGCTCGGTCTTCGCTGTAGTGGTACCATTGAGCAATTGCATGCATATGGGTTCCACAGGCGGAGTGCCCACTAAATTCAGTGCGCGAGATCCTCACCTGCAAGTGCCTCAAGGTAATCCTTGTTCAGCTCAACCCAGACTCGCTCCTTGATCCTGACTTCGTCGTCCGTCAGAATGAACTGGTCCAGCTCCTCCTCGTTGAGTCCGAGCAGCTCGTCGTCGCCCGTGAACTGAGCCATGCGCCGCCGCTCCGCCTCCTCGAGAGCAGCAGCGAGCTCCGTGCCCTGCGCATTCGCGAGTATATCGGAGACCTCCTCGGCTACTGCGGCATTCACCACTTCCTCGAGTGGTGATGATGGACGAGGCGCGAGTGATAGCGTCTTGTCTGGAGGTGCATCCTCAGGCTGGACGGCCGTCGACGGCGACGGGTCGAACTGCGGCTGCAGCAGAGTGGGGTCGATATTGGAGTTCGTGTCCTCGCCGTCATCGGGCAAGAACAGCGGCTGTTGCGATATCCCCGCAAGGATGCCTTGCTGAAAGAAAGTGGGGTCCATCGGCGGGAGCGACAGGGGCTGAGGCTCGTGCTGCCCCCCGTACTGGGCGTCTTCATCCATCGCAAGCTGTTCTTCGTCGTCCTCGGTGTCCTCATCGTGCCTGCGCTTCCTCTTGCGCTTCCGCGTGCCCTTGCCCTTCGCCTTTTCCTGCGCCGTCCCGCCGCCTTCCCGCTCCTCCCGCTCGCGCTCCTCCCTTTCGCGCCCCTTGGTGTACGCCGGCGGGTCCATCTCCTCCTCGAGCCACACGTTGCGGAAGTCCGCGAGCGTCAGCGCGCCGCTCGGCGTGCGCTTGAACTCGTCGAGGCGCTTCTTGAGCGTCGTGTCCGCGATCTTGACCACCTGCACGATCTCCGCGACGCTGCGCCGGAAGTTGTTCATGCGCGCGGCCAGCAGCAGGCACGCGCCGCAGATGCCCGCGGGCCGCCGCCCGCGCGTCATCCAGTCGCGGTCGAAGCGCTGCACGAGCCGCACCGCGTCCATCGCGACCTGGTGCGTCTCGTCGCCGAACTCGAGCAGCGCCGCGAAGCGCGAGATGTAGTGCGACGGGTCGACGAGGGGGAGCCGGAGATGGAGGGTCTGGACGAGCTGCAGATACGTGTGTCCGAGCTCGAATACGTTCACCTGCGCAGAGGTCAGCCGGGCTCGGGCGGGTGACCAGGGGATGCAAAGCTCGTACCTGAAGCAGATCTGAGAAATCGATCAGCATGTAGTTCCTCGTCTCCTTCTGTCGGCAAGCGACATACAGGCACACGGCGACGACGTTTAAACTTTTGCGTCCCTTGGTGAACTTGTGTTCGACGGCTAGAGTGTAGAGCCGGACCGCTGCCAAAGACACAACGTCAGATAAGCGGAGCGCGTTAGCTACCTGTTGTATTTTGCGGGTCGCTACGAGAACGCGGTATAGCATGAGGGCGTGTGCGCGCAGACGATGCAAATGAACGCACCGTTGGCTATTGTCTGCTCTCGGCTCTCACTATTTCCCCTGTTCCCAAACGGACCTCCCATTCGGGCACGCGCTGTAGAAAATGTTACGTGTTACGAAAGCACTTCCTGGACGAAGTTGTGTAGTGTAGCTTACTGGCACCCTGTCCAACAAAGCTACCTTGCACCATGGCAGCACCAGTGCTCGTCTCGCCAAATGCCACCTGGATCATGCAGGGTGTTACCAGGATCGAAGCATAAGACTATAGATGTTACGCACCTCGCTCACGATGGTGTTTTCCTCCACCACAGTACCACATTGCACGCAGAAACCGTTTCCGGCCGCGGCATCGTATTCGATGACAGTTCCTCCGCAATCAGTACATACTGTCTGGAGCAAGATATTAGTTGTCCTTATCCATGGCCGCTGTATGAGTCTGGCAACAACTTACCATCGCTCTGAAAACTCTCTCGCGCTAAGCCTCCTTCCAGAGGATAAGTTAACAATCTGCTTTCCGAATCAGCTGCAATTTCTGATATCTTTTCATTGTGCTTACAACAAGTCTTAGGGCCTGTTCGGCGACGAAGTTTGCGCTTAGCTTTCCTGGACACGGGCGGCTCGCGGGTGGGAAAATGAGGGCGCTTAGTCAGCGTGTCCCGGGACACGCACGTGAGTTCGCGCGTTAGGCGCTCGCGCGCGCGTGCCGCCCCGTGCCGTGCGCCCCGCGACGCTGGCCCCCGGACACGGCAGCGGCGGAAGCAAACCGTCGCGCACGTCGTTTCCGGCGTGCCGGCGCATTTCGGGCAGCGCGCGTGATCTCGCGCCGTACAACACCAGGGGTGGCACACGCTGGTTCTCACGCTTTTTCTCCTTGATGTCCGTGTGCTCCCTTGCGCCCATACCCATGTCCGCGCCGTTTGCCCCGTCCGTCATCGACCTCACCTCGGCCAAACACGTCCAATTGTGGCATTGGATTGATGCCATCAATCAGAACATGGGCAGGAAGTTGATCACACTCTCAGGGAAGGTTGATGAGCTGCGGGAGCACGTGGCCCAGCACTATGGCCTCAATCTTGCCCAGGCAATCGAGCCCGCATCGCCTGCCTCCAGCCTGCGCCCCATCAATGAGGAGATCCAGCACCGGCAGTGGGTGCATCTCTGTGATCTCACTGACGAGTGGTGAGAGAAGGCTGCACGGGGCATGCTGTTTGTATTGGATGAGGATGCGGCCCAATTAGGTGCACCCGCTGCACCAGTATTTGATGTCCCATCAATCTGACTTCCTGGCTTTTGCACAGCGTATTCCCCTGCACGCTTGGCTGCAGCTCCCTTGCTGGTGAGCCCTGGCCTTTCGACTCCCACAGCTGCAGCTTCCTTGGCAAGCCTGCCCTTGATGCCATCATGCCAGGCCAAAATGACATTCAATACCGTTAGGTCATGGGTTGAAGCTGCTGTCATGACTTGAGGTCAAGCGACAGGGAAAGAACAATCCAAAAGGCTGGGGGCATTCAACTGGGTCTCACTGAAGCGATGGTGAGCAACACTCAAACCTAAGGCTAGGGACAAAAAATGTATTAGTTAGTGAAGGTAAGTAAAGGATACAAAGGGAGCTTACTGACCTAGGGACAAGAGGTCTGAGGTCCCTAGGGCAGCAGAGGCCGGCTTATATACAGGGAAGGTTCAGGGCAGGCTGTGCATGTTGGTCTGTGCACAACTGGTCTGTGCGCAGCATGCTGACACAGCCCCAGGGGCCAATGAGTCAGTATGGCTATGTAAGTGGAGCCCGAGCTATGCCGTGCACTGCCACCCCATCTAATCTAATTGTACAGTAGATAAGGACTTGTCCATTTGAGCATATAGTACAGAGGTCGTGGGTTCAAGCCTGCAGAAAGGAAACAATTAAAAATGACTAGATGCTGTGTCAACTTGTGACATTACACCCCCCTCAACGGCGCATAACCTCATGCGAGGCGCCCTTGCCTATCTCCCACCTGGAGCGGCAGCATGCTTCAGTCAGCAGTGAAGGCATTGGCTGGAATTTGAGACCCCCAAAGGTAGTAGCATTGAGGCGGTGAGGGGCATTCGGGTTCTTTTGGTGGAAGTTGGCTATGAGGGCCGGCGCATTTGCAATATTGCGTGCTGGTTCCCATGACATATGCAAGTCATCATAGCCCTTCCACTTGACAAGGTACTGTAGTTGACACCAGAAGATCCTCAAATCCTTGATTTGCTCAACCTCGTACTCCTCATCGCCCTCAACCTCAATGGCAGGCGGCTTCTCCAGCTCCTGGCCTGGGATGTTACTACACGTGTACTTGCTAAGCAAGGAGACATGGAACACCAGGTGCACCGGCACCGACTTCGGCAGAACCAATTCGTAATCTAAGTCTCTGAGCTTTCGCCACACAGCATATGGCCCGAGACACTTGGGACTGAGCTTCTTGCTTGGCTGTTTCAGCTTAAGGTTCCGGGCATCAAGCCAGACCTTGTCCCCCAGTGCAAAGACTGGTGCCTCCTGCACATACCTATCATAGTACATTTTCATCCACTCAGCTGACAGTTCAAGCGTGGAGCACGCATCATCCCGAATCTCCTTCAGGATCTTAAGCCGATTGGTGGCTGCGGGCATCATGGACATCAGATTGATCCGCTGATACGACCTACGAAACCCTAACCCCTAACCTGGGTGCGACCTAGAGGGACTAGAGAGATGGATTATAGTCTAGTGAGAGGGGAGTTAGCAGCAAGGTGTCCCGCGGTTCGAGTGAATACGAGAAACGCCCTTGGAAAAGGCTACGAACGATGGGGAAGGTACGAGGTGGCTTCAACACGTCGTCGAAGCTACTCGGAGGCTGTGGGTGGTTAGCGGAGACGATCGAAGCTCGACAGAGCTCTTCGATGTATCGTAGAGAGAAGAGACACGATTCGATGGGGGGGGGGGACTTAGCTTAGTACGCGGTTCGAGGTGCAACGTAGTTCTTCGACAATAGCCGAAGTCGAAAGGTTCGTCGAGACGGTATCGACGAGTAAACGCAGTGGACGAGGTTTCTAGGTTACGCAGCGAGGGACGAAGTGACGCAGTTGAGGCTTAGACGCGGGGCGAACTCGAGGGGGGAACGAATCTTGTATTTTTAGAGAGAAGTACGACAGATTTTATACTACACAGGACGCTACGACTATCGAAAGTGGCACCCTGGTACAAGGGGCTTTGCATTGTTCCTCAAGAAGCTGCCTCACCGAGGGGCACATACCAAGTCCATCGGTAGAGTGACGTCATGCCGAACGCGGAGATGAAGAGCAACATATGGCCACTTCGGACCGGTAGCCGTCGTGAAGGCATGCCGCGAGGTTCGATACCTAATCGGGAAAGACCGGCTACTTCGGTGTGGCTTGGAGCGAAGCGCGCGCTTGGCCGAGCGGCGTCAAGTGGCCCTATTGTTCGCCGAATGCGGAAGATGTCCCGGGATCTACGCGCGAGGCATCGGGACGACCGTGCCGAGCTTCGAGTAAGCGTCGCGCACTGTCGAAGGTGTCGAAGAGCGTCGAAGGCGAAATCGAACTGTTGGGAGACTGAGTCGAAGTGCCGGGCGGGATGCGAGTGCCGAAAAGAGGTGTATCGGGGCCCAGAGGGGCTTGGCGCCTATCACCGCACTTGGATCTCAGGATGGTATCCCTGATGTAAGAAGAAAGGGGAATGCCCAGTTGCCAAGTGAACTCTATTGTTTAATGCAAATTCGGCAAGCAGCAACTGTCTCGCCCAATCATCCTGCCTGTGGCTTGTGAAAGCACACAGGTACTGCTCGATCTCCTGATTCCAGCGCTCGGTCTGGCTGTCTGTTTGAGGGTGGAATGCTATGGACAGCACCGGCTCAATCCTCAGTCCCTTGTACACTGCATGAAGGTACTTTGACGTGAACTGGGGACCTTGGTCTGATATGACCTTAGCTGGGGCCCCATGATGCTTGAACATGTCACAGATGTACAAGTCTGCCACACCTTCTGCCATTAGGGTCTCATGACAGGCTGGGAAGTGGACCTGCTTGGTAAAGCAGTCGGTGATGACTAGGATCAAGTCAAATCCATCAGACTTTGGCAAACCAACAATCATATTGGTGGTGATGATCTGCCATAGGCACTTGGGGATCTCATTCGGCTTTAGCAAACCCTGGGGTTTGGCTGGGAATGTCTTGGTATGGTTGCACACGTTGCAGATACTTACGTACTCATTGACAAACCTGGACATTCCCGGCCACCAGTAATTCCATGAGATCAGCTCCAGGGTTTTGGCACAACCACCATGACTGGCAATTGGTGAATTGTGGTGGATCTTGACAATATCCTGCTGGAGCTCTGCATTCTTTGGAACATAGACCATCCCTTGGAACAGCAAAAGCCCTTGTTAGGCATTCCACTCCTCAAAGCCCTTTTGCAGCTGAGGCGGCCCAAGGTTCTGCACTTTTTCAAGTGCCTTGGCCACCTCCTGATCCTTCTCTGAACATTCCCTGATGCACTTTAGAAGCACCTGATTGGCTGTCACCAAGGCATGTCCATGTCACATGGAGGCGATGTGGAGTCTTTCCGGTCTGAGGACAATCTGATCAGTGTTGTCATCCTCATTGCTGACCTGATGGTCTGGTTGACGCAATAGGGCATCAGCCTTTCCATTTGACGTTCCGGCCTTATGCGTGATGCAGAAATCGAAGTGAGCCAGGAACAGTGACCATTGCGCTTGACAATGCGCTTGGTGCTGTGACATGCACCAGTATTCAAGGTTTTTATGATCGGTTACGATCTCGAACTGGTTGGGTAATCCCTCGAGATAGTGATGCCAATTGACCAGTGCTTCAATGATCGCAAGCATCTCCTTGTCGTAGATCTCATAGTTATGCTGGGTAGGGTCCATAGTGTGAGATCTGAAGGCGACTGGATGCCATTTGCCATCGTCCTGCTTCTGTATCAACACACCACCAGTGGCATACCCCGAGGCATCAACCTCAATACGTGTTTCCCAATTGGGGTCATACAGCACTAAGACTAGGGTCATGGTGAAGAGCCATTTGAGCTCATCAAAGGCATGCTGTTCCTCTTCACCCCAATGCCATGGATCGTTCCCTGTGAGCTGGTTGAGTGGTCGCAAGATCTTAGCAAAGTCCTTAATGAAGCGGCAGTAAAAGTTGGAGAACCCCCAGAACTTCTGGACATCTTTTTTGTTCCGGGGTACCGGTCACTCATTAATTTCTTTTAGCTTCGCAGGATCCATCACCACCTCATTGCCACCGAACACATAGCTGACATAGTCGACCTTGGGAACATCCCATTCGCACTTTTCAGGCTTCAGGAACAGATCGTTATCCTGAAGGCGACGCAGGACCTCGTGCGTGACTTTCTCATGCTCTGTTTTCTTAGTGGAGAAGATGAGTATGTCATCCAGGTACACGAGGACCTTTCCGCCAATGATGAGATCATGGAAGATCTCATTCATTATGGTCTGGAATGTCATGGGGGAATTAGTGAGACCGAAGAACATCACCAGGGGTTTGTACAGTCCCCAGTTAGTTATGAAGGCAGCCTTCCATTTGTCACCAGCTTTGATCTGAACGTTGTTGTATCCCCACCTAATGTCAAACTTCGTAAAGAGCGTAGCACCGTGGAGTTTATCCACCATTTCAGCAATTAGTGGCAGCAGATAGCGATGCTTGACAGTGATCGCATTGAGCCAGCGGTAGTATTGTACAGGTCGAAGTGTCCCTTCCTTCTTTTTGATGAAGAAAAAGGGGGACGAAATGGGCGACTTCGACTACTGTATGTAACCTTTCACCAGCTGTTCCTTTAGGAACTTATCCAGCTCCTCCTGCTCATTGTTAGACAAGGGA
This sequence comes from Postia placenta MAD-698-R-SB12, assembly GCF_002117355.1. Taxonomy (NCBI): domain Eukaryota; kingdom Fungi; phylum Basidiomycota; class Agaricomycetes; order Polyporales; family Adustoporiaceae; genus Rhodonia; species Rhodonia placenta. The sequence continues at coordinate 175,864 of NW_020169837.1, read as the reverse complement.
TACACCTTCGAGTGGAAGGTTGAGTAGCCAGGCATGAGTTTAATCGCATGGTTATATGGCTTCCTTTCAGGTAGCCGTTCTGATGCTTCCTTGGAGAAGACATTCAGGAACTCATGGTATTGCTTAGGCACTCCTCAGCAGTCTTAACAACCTTCTTCTTGATTTCTTCCTCAGTAAACAGCTGGGAATACATATGTCCCGCTGTGACAAACAACTGAGGGGCGTCTGGAAGCATGATATTTTGCTTCCAGGCTTCGATCAAGTCAGCCTCCATTCACTTGATCTCCTCTGGATCATCTTTGGGTTCAAAGTCCGGGAGTACCTTACTTCGGCACGTGCCTATGACCGACCATTTGGACTTTGGCGAACACCTGCATGCCGTGGGCCTGACCCCCATATTACGCACAGTTGCTGCTTGTTCCATTCGGCCAGTCTTCCTGGCACTGCATGTTTCAGGGCATTGCGACAGCTTGAATGAGTGTCACGAGTTGACATGGCGCCTAGCTGTTCTTTAATTTTTCCTTTTCGTGGGCTCGAACCCGCGACCTCTGTACTATATGCTCTGCGCTCGAACAGACAAGCCTCACCGGCACATCACGTTGCCATGTAGATAGATTAGATTAGATAGGACGGCAGTGCATGGCACAGCTCGGGCTCCGCTGACACAGCCATGATGACTCACCAGCCCCCGGGGCTGCATCAGCATGCTGTGCATGGACCAGCTGCGCATGGACCAGTGCGCACAGCCTGCCCTTATCTTTCTTGTATATAAGCCGGCCTTTGCTGCCCTAGGGACCTCAGTTTCGACCTCTTGTCCCTAGGTCAGTAAGCCCTCCCTTGTATTTCTTTCTTACCTCACTAACTAATACATTTACTTGTCCCTAGCCTTAGGTTTGAGCACTGCTCACCATCGCTTCGGTGAGATCCAGTCGAACGCCCCCAGCGTCCTTGTTTGGTTTTCCCCTGTCGCTTGACCTCAAGTCACGACAATGAGCCTGTCTCCCAATTGATTTTGGGGTTGTGCTTGCGTAGCCAATCCAACCTGACAATCACATCCTCTGGACCTATGTCCATGACCATGAACACTGTCTTCTCAATGTGATCTCCTATTTGCATCTGTAGCACAGCTACTTCTGAGATGTTTCCATCTTTGTTGAGTGTTTCATCAATATTGTAAAGCGGGATTGGTTTCTTCAATTTCAGCATTTGTACTCGATTCTCCATGATGAAGCACTTGTTGATAAACTTTGTGGTGGCCCCGCTGTCCAACATTGCAACTATGTCTTTGTGCTGTCTTTCTCCTTTAAGGCGCACCGGGACCCATGGTCCAACTCGTACACATTCACAGTTGCCAATACATTGTACAAATTGTTATTACGAGGTCCAACGTGTGCGGCATGAAGCATGGACCGGATCAAAAACCCTCCTCCTTCATCGCCCAATAGTGCTTGAGCTCCTTGCGCATCAACTTCATCTGTGCCATCAAGTCCGCCAGCTCAGATTGCTTAGATTTCGCTGAAGCAGCACTTGTACCTGCCAAGGATGAAGCGATGGGGGTGCTTGTCGCAGCTGGGTGGAACCTGAGGAAACCGTAGCCCGCACGTCAGCACATTTTGTGTAAGGCTTGTCCTTACAGTCGGGGCACTCAAAACAACGGTACCCTTTCTTCCCGCAGCAACTGCTGGGGAAGTCTCCTTTGCTGATGGCCACATTGATGCTGGCCAAGGTGCCTTGCGATCGGGGTGCACTATCACGTGCTCCACCACATGCTCCTCCCTGAGGTGAGAAGAAACTATTCAACTTGAACTGACGGGCCCAGCTGATGTTGATGTTTTGCTTGACTTCTGTGGTGCGCTTGTTAGCAGCTTCCCACATGGTGAATGTCTTGAGCTCGATCTTCCGGTAGACTCGGGACAGGATACCGCTTAGGTACTTGTCACGGAGTTCCAGGTCGCCATACCCAGAACAGTCTGCCGGACCCCTGAATAGTGTGGAGAATTCTGCAGCAGTGCGTCTCTCACACATGGACTTGTCACTGCAGAGTTTGGTGAGCTCAACCTGTGCCGCTGCGGCATCGTCAAGATTGCCAAAATGGCTCTTGAACACCATGAGGAAATCCTTGATGTTGGCGAAGGGCATTACAGCCCCTTGTACTCCGACTTGAACAGCCATGAGCTGGGAAAAGATCAGGGTGGCCCAGGTGTATGCGTCACCATTGAGCAGACTGAGCATCACCTGAATTTAGAGCTCGACTGTGGACAGGGCAGTGTTGACCTGCCAGTAGATCAACAACTGCGAGATGAACTGGTTGCACTTGATAACAGTTTTCCCATCATATCGCAAGGGGAGGAGGAGTTTTAACACCTCCTTGTCAGGAGGGGATGCTGGGGAGGACATTACTGGCGACAAGGGGGACAGAGGACTGCCTGCGGGCGAAGGCGGCTGTTGTGGCTGGTTGCTGAGCGGACTTCAAGGGGAGCAAGTGCGTGAGTGGTCTTGCGGCAGTGATGACAGTGGAGGTGCTGGAGGAAGCCTGGCGGGGGATGACGTATATCAGGGACTGCAAACATGGAGGGGACCGGAGTTGGCAATACATGAAACATTTGTCTTTCCGCTCTATTCCTTGTACTACTAGCACCCATACTGGCGCCTGTCTTAGCGCTCACCCGCAGGTTGAACATTATGTAGCTTACATAATGGGGTCCGTGCGCACTTTGTTCCTGGTATCGTACCACTACGTTTCTTTCTTCACTAACACGACCACATAGACACGATGGTCTGTGCGCAGTCGGTACTTGTATAAGTAGTTGTACCATTAGTCGGTCGAACTCTAAGTTCGACCTGGTTATTCATTCAAGTCTCTGCTCCTCCTCGCTTGGGGTAGTGGTCACTCTCGACTTCCTCGCTCGATCTTCAGGACGACGTACTGTCCATAAGCCCTCGCTCGTCGTCTACGAGTCAGGCATCAATATAGGAGTATAGACCGTTGTATCAAAAGGTCGAACTTTCTAAGCTATGTTCCTAGTTTTACCTAGTCGAACATCTCATCCACCATCACGTCGAACAACGCAGTCAACCCAGTTCCTTTGGGACTACCAGCCCTCGCAGGATCACCGCTCCTCCAGTACGACCGAGCAGATCGCTGCTTTGTCACCTCCACAAAAAGAGCTCCCATCTACCCTCGAGGCGGTACCTGGTGTCGTGCAACCGGTCCAAACCCGCAGGTCGTCGCCCATCAAGAACTCGTTAGCTACTACCAGAGACACCCACCCGCTCACCCAGAAGACGTATTCACCACCCTACGAATCGACGTCGAACCTACTCAAACAGCAGAAAGCGTGCAGTCACCCATCAACGAACAACCACTCGAACTCCCTGAAGTTCAGTACGTTCCCATCAAAATCCCAGACATCGAACTACCACCAGCCCCACCCGCACCAACCAATGCACCGGTTGAAGTCCCTATGGCAACATTCACTCAAGCAGACATCGATCAGCGCATCGCTGTCGCCCTCGCAGCATACCAATCCCAGCAGTCAACGGCCAACCGACCCCTTCGCCTCGACATCCCCGCTCCCGAACCTTTCAGCGGAAAGGCGGAGGACCTCAGATGCTTCATCCAATGCATCCTCTCCTACTTCGTCGCCACCAACAACACCCGACTCAGCGATGAAGCAAAGATCGCCTTCACCGTAGCACTGATGAGGAAGGATCTGGGGAAAACATGGGCGGACACGTATTACGAAAAGTCGGCAGGGGGAGTCCAAGTCTATTCCACGTGGGCAGACTTCGTTGCCGCTCTAGAAGAGGCGTTCCCTGAGCACGGAACGCGAATCAAGGCACATCAAATCCTGATGAAACTGCCTGAACGACAGAAGGATAGGAAGACGGCGCTCTCCCTCGGTAACTACGTCACCCGCTTCGAGCAGCTAGCATCAAAGGCTCAGCTCAAGGACACCGAGGTCAATGGCACCAACCGCATCGAGAACAACTACCACACTCTCCATGCCAACTTCGTCAAAGGACTCCCGAAGGAGCTATATTTTGCGCTCGCAACAAGGGTCGCTAGGGATCGACCCAACACCATGAAGGCCTGGTACGACGAAGTCCGAAACGCCGACGCAGCCAAGCAGGGGGCTCTCGTCGTCACAGACACCAGGGACTATGGCGAACCAATGGATATTGACGCCGCTGCCGTCGCATCAACCTTCACCTCCACATCGGGAGGAAGGAAATGGGAACTAGGAGCCGTTCTCAACGAGGCTGATCGGAAGCTCCACAGGGATGGGAACCTGTGCTTCTACTGCCACATCAAGGGTCACAGCGCCAAGGATTGCCGCAAGAAAGCGGCCGCACGACAAGGGGGTGGAAGGCCGAACCAGGGAGGATCTGGGAAGGACGACTTCCGCGCCAGAATCAAGACACTCTCCGCTAACGAGAAGCGGGAGCTGTACGAAGAACTTACGATGGAGGATTTTTGAAGGGGCAGGGTGAGCCGACGCAACCACTGCCCGTATCCGTTTCACTGTCCCGTGTAATTCTAGTAGTCCGAAATGAACACGCTCTGCACATTCCAATTACTGTGGGACGAAAAGACGTCGAGGCGTGCACTTTCATCGATAGCGGCGCAACCGGAATCTTCATCAGCCCGAGATTCGTCCGAGAGCATCGACTTCGGACAGAACCTCTTCCCCGACCCATCCCCATCTTCAACGTGGATGGAACACCGAACAAAGAAGCACTCATCACGCAAAGAGCTCTCTTATCCTACAAGATAAGCAGAGAACCCCGATTCGTCAAAGCCTATGTCACCAGCATCAGCAAGGAAGACATCATCTTCGGCCATACCTGGCTCATGTCACGAGTTGGTACTGTCACGAGTTGACACGGCGTCTAGCCGTTTTTTAATTTTTTCCTTTTCACGGGCTCGAACCCGTGACCTCTGTACTATACGCTCGAACGGACAAGTCCTTATCTACTGTACGATTAGATTAGATGGGGCGGCAGTGCACGGCACAGCTCGGGCTCCGCTGACACAGCCGCTCTGACTCACCGGCCCCTGGGGCCGCGTCAGCATGCTGTGCACGGACCAGCTGCGCACGGACCAGTGTGCACAGCCTCCCCTAAACTTCCCCTGTATATAAGCCGGCCTCTGCTGCCCTAGGGACCTCAGTTTCGACCTCTTGTCCCTAGGTCAGTAAGCATCCCTTGTATTCCTTTTCTTACCTCACTAATATATTATCTTGTCCCTAGCCTTAGGTTTGAGCTCTGCTCACCATCGCTTCGGTAAGACCCAGTCGAACGCCCCCAGCATCCTTGGTTTGTGTTTCCCCTGTCGCTCGACCCTAAGTCGCAACATTAGGTCGAAACTCCTCACTGCTGCCGGCGTTCCTCGGAACCCACACTCACTTTCTCACTTCCTATAGGTTGGGTGGTGCGCACCCTTACTGTACCTTACGATACGTAGATAGCATACATACATCGCCAACACTCGAGAAACGAACTCTTCAGTACCTGCACTTCAGTGAGCGGTACTTGTCCTCACGGACGCGTAGCCTTGGTTCCTGCTGCATACTAGCCAAAAGCAGTATTGGGCCCTACGTGAACTGCGAATCTCAGTGTCATCTCGGGCGCCGTAGGTGTAAGCTAGTCTACAACGGCCTTTCGTAGTACGCGCACTTCCCCTTCCTCCCCCCATCCAACGTGGCTGCCTGTCAAGGCCAAGTTCACGCATTCGACTCTCAGGACCTCGTCGACACCTACATCCCAGACGGCCCTGAGACTGTCATCTACACCTGCGAGCAGCAGCCGTGCCCCAACCGAACACCCCGATCGATCGAGCAAGACTACCCACGCTACAAAGCGATCCGACGAGCGCAACATCCGCTCGGTCCTCGAAGCACCCTTGCATCTCAATCTGCCTCACGGCACTCTCGCCCTGTCTCCCCTAGCTCCCGCCTTCCCCAAACTGTCGCCGGTCCAAGTCAAGCACGAGGAGATCTCCCTCCAGACCCTGCGCCAGAGCCTGAGCCTGAGGAGAGTGCGAGTGAAGAAGGAGTCTCGGAGTCCGAGTCCGCGGACCCTGCTCGGCCCGCCTCGCCGACAGCACTCGCCCCCACGTCAGCAGTCCCTGACGTACGTGACCCCGCCTCTGGGCTTCCTCCAGCGCCTTCACCGCCGTCGCCGCCGCGAGGCCGCTCACGTACTCGCTCCCCTCGTAGTCCGACCAGCGGAGGGCCACCACAGCCGCCTCCGCCCCCGACAAGGAGACTCTGAAGCTTCTCCTCCCCCTCCGATATGATGGGAAAACCGTCATTGAGTGCGACAGGTTCCTGTCGCAACTCCGCATCTACTGGTTGATCAACACGTCGTTGACGACCATCGAGCTCAAGGTGCAGGTTGCATTGAGCCTGCTCGACGGTGATGCCCGCGCCTGGGCCACTCCCTATTTTGCCCAGCTCGCATCGGTACAGATGGGCGTCCAAGGGGTCACGACCCCCTTCAGGAACGAAGCGGCCTTCACTACCGCCTTCAAGGCCCGCTTCGGAAATCTCGATGACGAGGCGGCGGCACAAGTAGAGTTGGCGAAACTCTGCGCGGATAAGTCGGTCCGTGAAAAACGCACCGCTGCAGAGTTCTCCGCGCTGTTCAAGGGTCCGGCGGACCGCTCCGGGTATGGGGACCTAGAGCTACGCGACAAGTACCTGAGCGGCATCCCCTCCCGTGTGTACCGCAAGATCGAGCTCGAGACCTTCACCACGTGGCTAGAAGCTGAGAAGCGCGCCACTGAGGTCGAGCAGATCCTCGACATCAGCCGGGCCCGTCGGCCCGAGCTGAACAACTTCTTCTCGGCCCGAGGACGAGGACGCGGAGGGGCACGTGGTGGTGCACCCCAGTCACACGCAGCTTCGGCCAGCATCAATGCGGCCGTCGGAAAAGGAAACTTCCCTGGCAGTTGTTTTGGCTGCGGGAAGCAAGGGTACCGTCGTTTCGAGTGCCCCAATTGTAAGGACAAGCCTTACACAAAACGCGCCGACACGCGGGCTACGGTTGCCTCGGGATCCACCCAGGCCGCGACAAGCGCCCCCGTCGCTTCACCCTCGGCAAGTACAAGTACCGCTTCAGCACCTTCGGAGCTGGCGGACTTGACGGCACAGGTGAAGTCGATGCGCGAAGAGCTCGAGCATTATCGGGCGATGAAGGAGGAGGGTTTTTGATCCGGTCTGCGCTTCGTGCCACACGCGTCAGGCCGCGAGTATCATGTAACAAGTACAATATACTGTCTTCTGCAATGGTGTACGAGTTGGACCAGGGGTCCCAACACTTTCACATTCCAGTTCGACTCCAAGGGAAAAGACGGCACAAGGACGTAATCGCCATGGTGGACAGCGGAGCCACCACCAAGTTTATCAATAAGCGATTCATCACAGAAAATAAGGTGCAGACGCGGAAGCTAAAAGAGCCGATTCCACTATACAATATCGACAGCACCCTCAACAAAGATGGAAGCATCTCAGAAGTAGCTGTGCTACAGATGCAGATAGGAGAACACGTCGAGAAGACGGTGTTTACGGTCACAGACATTGGTCCAGAAGATGTGATCGTTGGGTTGGATTGGCTGCGTGAGCACAACCCTGAAATTGATTGGGAGAAAGGCTCCCTTAAATTATCACGATGCCCTGAAACATGCAGTGCCAGGAGGACTGGCCGGATGGAGCAAGCAGCGACTGCGCGTGATACGGGGGTCAGGCCCACGGCACGCAGGTGTTCGCCGAAGACCAAACGGTCGGTTATAGGCGCTTGCTGGAGTAAGGTACTCCCGGACTTCGAACCCGAAGAAGATCCGGCGGACGTAGAGTGGGATGAGGCCGACTTGATCGAAGCCTGGGAGCAAGGCATTACGCTTCCTGGTGCCCCTCAGCTGTTCGTCGCAGCAGGGCATACGTACTCCCAGCTGTTCGCTGAGGAAGAGATCAAGAAGAAGGTCGTTAAGACCGCCGAGGAGTCGGTGCCCAAACAGTACCACGAGTTTCTGAAGGTCTTCTCGAAGGAAGCATCAGAACGGCTACCTGACAGGAAGCCGTACGATCATGCAATCGAACTCGTACCCGGCTACTCGACGTTCCACTCGAAGGTATACCCGCTATCGAACAATGAGCAGGAGGAACTAGACAAGTTCCTGAAGGAGCAGTTAGCGAAGGGCTACATACGGGAATCGAAGTCGCCCATCTCGTCCCCCTTCTTCTTCATCAAAAAGAAGGAAGGGACACTTCGACCCGTACAGGACTACCGCCGACTGAACGCAATCACCGTCAAGAACCACTACCCGCTGCCGCTGATCGCCGAGATGGTAGACAAGCTCCGTGGTGCTACACTGTTCACCAAGTTCGATGTCCGATGGGGATACAACAACGTCCGGATCAAAGCCGGTGACGAATGGAAGGCGGCCTTTGTGACTAACCGAGGGCTGTACGAACCCCTGGTGATGTTCTTCGGCCTCACCAATTCCCCCGCAACCTTCCAGGCAATGATGAACGACATCTTCCATGATCTCATCATCGGCGGAAAGGTCCTCGTATACCTGGATGACATACTCATCTTCTCCACCAATCCGGAGGAGCATGATAAAGTCACGCGCGAGGTCCTTCAACGCCTTCAGGATAATGATCTATTCCTGAAGCCTGAGAAGTGCGAATGGAATGTTCCCAAGGTCGACTACGTCGGCTATGTGTTCGGTGGCGATGAGGTGGCGATGAATCCCGCGAAGTTGAAAGGAATCAATGAGTGGCCGGTACCTCGGAACAAAAAAGATGTTCAGAAGTTCTGGGGGTTTTCCAACTTTTACCGCCGCTTCATTAAGGACTTCACTAAGATCTCGCAACCACTCGACCGGCTCACAGGGAACGACCCATGGCATTGGGGCGAGGAAGAGCAGCACGCCTTCGACGAGCTCAAGCGGCTCTTTGCAACGACTCCAGTCCTGGCGTTGTATGACCCAAATCGGGAAACGCGCATTGAAGTCAATGCCTCGGGGTACGCCACTGGTGGCGTGTTGATGCAGAAGCAGGATGACGGTAAATGGCATCCGGTAGCCTTCCGATCCCATGCAATGGATCCGGCGCAGCGAAACTATGAGATCTACGATAAGGAGATGCTCGCGATCATCGAAGCACTAGATGACTGGCGCCACTATCTCGAGGGGCTACCCAATCAGTTCGAGATCGTAAGCAATCACAAGAACCTTGAGTACTGACATACATCTCAGCATCTCACGCTGATAGGCGCCAAGCCCCTCTGGGCCCCGATACAGCTCTTTTCGGCAGTCGCATCCCGCCCGGCACTTCGGCTCAGTCACCCAACACTTCGATTTCGCCTTCGACGCTCTTCGACATCTTCGACGGGGCGCGACGCTTGCTCGAAGCTCGGCGCGGTCGTCCCGATGCCTCGCGCGTAGATCTCGGGACATCTCCCACATTCGGCGGACAATAGGGCCACTTGACGCCATTCGGCCGAGCGCGTGCATCGCTCCGTGCCACACCGACGTAGCCAGTCTTTCCCGATTAGGTATCGAACCTCGCGGCATGCCTTCAATGACGGATACCGGTCCGAAGTGTCTCGCATGTTTCTCTTCATCTCCGCGTTCGGCATGACGTCACTCTACTGATGGACTTGATACGTGCCACTCGGTGAGGCAGATTCGTGCGGGACAATGCAAAGCCCCTTGTACTAGTGTGCCACTCTCGATAGTCGTAGCGTCCTATGCGTAGTATAAAACCTGTCGTACTTCTCTCCAAAAATACAAGATCCGGTTCCCCCCTCGAGTTCAGAGCTCGTAAGTCGAGTTCGCCCTGCGTCTAAGCCCTCAACTGCGTCACTTCGTTCCTCGCTGCGTAACCTCGAAACCTCGTCTACTGCGTTTACTCGTCGATACCGTCTCGACGAACCTTTCAACTTCGGCTATTGTCGAAGAACTGCGTTGCACCTCGAACCACGTCCTAGCTAAGTCCACCCTATCGAATCGTGTCTCTTCCCTCTACGATACATCGAAGAGCTCTGCCGAGCTTCGATCGTCTCCACTAACCACCCACAGCCTCCGAGTAGCTTCGACGACGTGTCGAGCCACCTCGTACCTTCCCTAGCGTTCGTAGCCTTTTCCGAGGGTGTTTCTCGTGTTCACTCGAACCGTGGGACACCTTGCTGCTAACTCCCCTCTCACTAAGATAATAACCCGCCTCTAGTCCACCTAGGTCGTACCCAGGTTAGGGGTTAGGGTTTCGTAGATTGCATCAACGTGTCGTCAAGCACGATGGTCGCTATTCCTGGCTCGCTTTGACTTCCGCATCACGCACAAAGCCGGAACGTCGAACGGAAAGGCTGATGCCTTGTCACGCCAATCAGATCATCAAGTCGGCGATGAGGACGATAACACCGATCAGGTGGTTCTCAAACCGGAGAGATTCCGCCTTGCCTCCACTAGGCGCGGCCATGCCTCGGTGACAGCCGATCAGTCGCTTCTGAAGCGCATCAGGGAATGTTCGGAGAAAGACCGCGTAGTGGCCGAGGCACTTGCAAAGGTGCAGAACCTCAGACTGCCTCGGCTGCAGAAGGGCTTTGAGGAATGGAATGCCGAACAAGGGCTCCTGCTGTTCCGCGGGATGGTCTATGTCCCAAAAAACGCGGAGCTCCGGCGGGATATAGTCAAGATCCACCACGACTCGCCGATCGCCGGACATGGCGGTCGTGCCAAAACCCTTGAGCTCATGTTGCAGAACTACTGGTGGCCTGGGATGTCCAAATTCGTCAATGAGTACGTAAGCACCTGTGACGTGTGCAACCGTACCAAGACATTCCCAGCCAAGCCACAGGGTCCACTGAAGCCGAACGAAATCCCCGAGCGCCCGTGGCAGATCATCACCATGGATATGATTGTTGGCTTGCCGAAGTCTGATGGATTCGACTCGATCCTGGTTACCGCCGACCGCTTCACTAAGCAGGTCCACTTCTCGGCCTGTCATGAGACCCTGACGGCAGAAGGTGCGGCAGACCTGTACATCTGCGACATGTTCAAGCATCATGGGGCCCTGGCCAAGGTCATATCAGACCGAGGTCCCCAGTTCGCTTCGAAATATCTCCATGTGGTGTACAAGGGACTGGGAATCGAGCCGGCGCTATCCACAGTGTTCCACCCTCAGACGGACGGCCAGACCGAGCACTGGAATCAGGAGATCGAACAGTACCTACGTGCCTTCACCAGCCACAGGCAGGACGATTGGGCGAAGCAGTTGCCGCTCGCGGAATTTGCACTGAACAACTGAGTTCACTCCACGACCGGGCATTCCCCTTTCTTCCTGCATCAGGGGTACCATCCTGAGATCCAAGTGCGGATCAATCCGATGTCTGCGATGCCTGCGGCCGCTGATCGGCTTAAGATCCTAAAAGAGATCAGGGATGATACGCGCTCTGCGCTTGAGCTATCAGCCGAGCGTATGAAGGTGTACTACGATAAGCACGTGCAGGAGGCACCGGTCTTCGCGCCAGGGGACAAGGTCTGGCTTGATGCCCGGAACCTTAAGCTGAAACAGCCGAGCAAGAAGCTCAGTCCCAAGCGCCTCGGGCCATATGCCGTGCGGTGAAAACTCGGAGATTTAGATTACAAATTGGTTCTGCCAAAGTCGGTGCCTGTGCACCTGGTGTTCCATGTCTCCCTGCTTAGCAAGTACACATGTAGCGATATCCCGGGCCGAGAGCCGGAGGAGCCGCCTGCAATCGAGGTTGAGGGCGATGAGGAGTACGAGGTTGAGCAGATCAAGGATTCGAGAATCTTCCGGCGTCAGCTACAGTACCTCGTCAAGTGGAAGGGTTATGACGACTCACACACGTCATGGGAACCGGCGCGCAACATTGCGAATGCGCTGGCCCTCATAGCCGACTTCCACCGGAAGAATCCGAACGCCCCTCGCCGCCTCAATGCTGCTACATTTGGTGGTCTTAACTTTCAGCCAATGCCTTCGCCGCTGACTGAAGCACAATGCCGCTCTGGGTGGGAAATGGGCAAGGGCACCTCGCATGAGGTCATGCGCCGTTGAGGGGGGGGTAATGTCACGAGTTGGTATGGCGTCTAGCCGTTTTTTAATTTTTTCCTTTTCACGGGCTCGAACCCGCGACCTCTGTACTACATGCCTGATATGGACGCATCACTATCTACTGTACAATTAGATTAGATGGGGCGGCAGTGCGCGGCACAGCTCGGGCTCCGCTGACACAGCCGCTGTGACTCACCGGCCCCCGGGGCCGCGTCAGCATGCTGTGCATGGACCAGCTGCGCACGGACCAATGCGCACAGCCTCCCCTAAACTTCCCCTGTATATAAACCTGCCTCTGCTGCCCTAGGGACCTCAGTTTCGACCTCTTGTCCCTAGGTCAGTAAGCCCCTGTACTTACTTACCTTTCAATACTAGCTTACTTGTCCCTAGCCTTAGGTTTGAGCATAAGCTCACCATCGCTTCGGTAAGACCCAGTCGAACGCCCCCAGCGTCCTTTGTCTGTGTTTCCCCAGTCGCTTGACCCTAAGTCGTGACAGCTCAAGCTCGAAAACCCCAAGATAGACTGGAAAACAGGACGAGTTGAGCTAAACCACCGATGGACGAAAGACGAGACAAGGGCCTGGAAGATGGACCTATACCAAAGGCGAGTGGCTTGGCTAGAACTAAAGAAGGCCGTAACTACCCCACTCCCAGAACCAACGGAGGACGAATTCGTTGTCATCTCCACCTCGGAACACGCAACCCTCCCCGAACAAAAGACTAGCGGCACAGCAGGATATGACATCTCTGCTGCACATCAACTCATCATCCCTGCCCGACGACGAGGCCTGGTTGGCACCGATCTTACCATGGCTATCCCCGAAGGACACTACGGAAGAATCGCACCTCGATCCGGCCTAGCACTAAAGGAAATCGATGTCGCTGCAGGAGTAATCGACTCCGATTACCGAGGCAAGGTCTCAGTCCTACTGGTCAACAACTCCGACCTCCCATTCACTGTCAAAGTCAGTGACCGAGTTGCTCAGCTCATCCTTGAAAGGATAAGCACCCCACCAGTAACTATAACCGACTGCATCGACGAAACTGAACGTTGGAAGGATGGGTTTGGGTCAACGGGTATTGCGTCCATTGAAGAACAAGCGGAGGACATCGACAACGATGAGTTCATCATTTCCTACTTATCAGGAACACCGATGATCACCAAGTACGAGAAACAGGAATCCCTAGCAGTAAGGGATGTTCCGCTCAAGGAGCAACTTCCCGAACTCTTGTCCGGCTACAAACGACTCCACAACGGTATGATCTGGAAGATCCACCACGACATTAGGCGAGTCACAACATCCACTGAACTTGCGGCCTCGAATACCCAAGGCAAGACAGAAAAAACGCTACCACAGATGATACCGTCCTACCTACACGATCTCCTCTCCATCTTCGACAAAGGCACCGCTGCGCGACTTCCGAACCATACCGAATATGACCACGAAATCAACCTCAAGGAGGGCTTCACGGACATGAAGCAACAGGTTTACCCACTCAACCCACAACAGCGAAAGGAACTCGACAAGTTTCTCGAGGAGAACCTGAGTAAAGGGTACATTCGCCCTTCGAAATCCCCGTTGGCGAGTCCATTCTTCTTTGTTGGTAAAAAATACGGTTCACTACGCCCCTGTCAGGACTACCGGCTGCTCAACGAGAACACGGTCAAGGACCGATACCCGCTCCCGCTTATATCGGACCTCCTTGACAAATTGAAGCACGCCAAGGTGTTCACGAAGATGGACCTCCGTGCCGGATACAACAATGTCCGAATCAAGAAAGGGGATGAATGGAAGACAGCGTTCATCGTACCCGGAACTGATGGCAAACCACCGCAGCTGTACAAACCAACGGTGATGTTCTTTGGGCTGTGTAATTCCCCCGCTACGTTCCAACAGATGATGAACACAATATTCGCAGACATGCTTCAAGAAGGCTGGCTCTGCATCTACATGGACGACATCCTGATCTTTTCCCAGGACAAGGCAGAACACGAGGAACGAACATGACGTGTTATCGAACGACTTCGACAACACGACCTCTACCTCAAACCGGAGAAATGTGCCTTCGACGTCACCGAAGTCGAATTCCTCGGCATGATCATCCGCCCAGGAGAAATTGCAATGGACCCCGTCAAACTAGCTGGCATTGCAGATTGGCCGGTGCCATCCAACCTCAGGCAAGTACGTGCCTTCATTGGATTTGGAAACTTTTACTGCCGGTTTATCAAAGGATTCTCGGACAAAGCGCAACCGCTGGTTGCTCTCACCCGGAAGGATGTCGCCTGGACCTGGGGATCTGACCAACAGAAAGCCTTTGAAACCCTCAAGAAGGCATTCATAGAAGAACCGGTACTACGCATGCCGGATCCCGATCGACCCTTCGCTATCGAAACCGACGCCTCCAAGTTTGCAACCGGAGTAGTACTACGCCAGCGCAATGACAACGGCGACTGGCATCCTTGCGGATACCTCTCTCAAAGCTTCAATGCAGCAGAGAGAAACTACGACATCTACGACAGGGAGTTATATGCGGTCATCCGCGCACTAGATGAGTGGAAGCACTACCTCATCGGCAGCCCATACCCAGTAACAATTCTCAGCGACCACAAGAACCTCACATATTGGAAACAAGCCAAAGACATGAACCGACGACAAGCACGCTGGGCGAGTAAACTGACCGAGTTTGACTTCCGCCTGGTACACGTTCCTGGTACCCAAATGGTGCAGAGCGATGCTCTCTCCCGCCGACCCGACCATGACGACGGCTCTAATGACAACACCGACGTCGTTATGCTCCCACCGGAAGTATGGGTCGCTGCCATCGACATCGACACCCGCGACACCATCCTTTCCTTTAAGGACGACCCAATAATGAAGGAAGGCCTCACTGCGGCGCGCACTGGAGGAACACCACGCACTGGAACAGACTGGTCCATCGATGATGACCTCCTCCTATACCAGGATCGGGTCTATGTACCCCCAGATGAGTCTCTTCACAAACGTCTTGTCTCCCACTATCACGACCTCCCCTCCGCAGGACACCCCGGTGTTCAGAAAACCCTCCTCGGCTTGCGCCGTGACTACTGGTGGCCGAGCATGGCCCAGTTTGTTGCCCGCTATGTTAACGGCTGTGGCATCTGCCAGCAAATGAAGGTTAACACGCATCCAGCCCGTCCGCCCATCACCCCCATTCGACCCCGCGCAAATGTCAAGCCCTTCAGCACATTCTCGTGTGATTATATCACCGACTTGCCACCGTCCAACAGCTTTGATTCAATTTTGGTCGTAGTGGACCACGACCTTACGAAGGGGGTAATTTTCATCCCATGCAACAAAACAATTGATGCTCTTGGGACGGCAGACGCAATGTACCGAGAGGTCTACAAGTGGTTTGGACTCCCAGACAAGATCATCAGTGACCGAGGACCGCAATTTGCGTCCAAAGTCTTCCAAGAACTCTGCAAAATGACTGGGGTTCAATCAGCCATGAGTACGGCATTCCATCCGCAAACCAATGGCGAGACAGAACGAGTGAACCAAGAGCTGGAGATCTACCTCCGCTGCTTCACTGCCAATGATCTGGATAAGTGGGCTGACCATCTTCACACCGCGCAATTTGCTCACAACTCCCGCAAGCATTCCACGACGAAGACGTCCCCATTCAAACTCATGATGGGATACGAACCTCGCGGAATACCCACCGCGCACCCCGGATCAAACACGCCGCAAGCGGCTTATCGCCTCAAGGACTTGCAAAACATCCGTGAGGAAGCACATGCGGCAATGGAGATGGCCCAGAACGTCCTGGCCAAGAGAGTAAGAAGGAAGGGGGGTTCCTTCCGTAAAGGTCAGCTGGTATGGCTAGACTCCCGGAACTTGAAGCTGCCGTACCCGTCCAGGAAACTAGCCCCGAGGCGAGAAGGGCCGTTCAAAGTCCTAGACAAGATCGGAACGGTCGCGTACAAGCTAGACCTCCCTAGCACCTGGCGAGTCCACCCCATTTTCCACCAATGGCTTCTATCTCCCTACTCCGAGACGGAGATCCATGGTCCGAACTACACGAGGCCACCCCCTGACCTTATCGAAGGCAAAGATAACTACGAAGTCGAAGCCATCATCGGACACCGAGAGAACAAGAGGATGCGGCGCCGCGAATATCGCATCAGGTGGAAGGGTTACTCAACTGCGGATGACTCATGGGAACCCAAGGCAAACCTGACAGGGACTGCGGACGAAGTGCTAACGGAGTATAAGAAGAGGAAGAACTTGAGCTGAGTCAACAGCAGCTTAACCCAGTCGCTACACCCCCACTCGTACCAACATGTCTTCCACCCTCTTGTTCCTCGACCAGTTCAATGCCCCCTCGACCGAGGGCAGAAAGAGGATCTCAATCTACACCCCTAAGCACACCCATGTCGGCGACAGCGCTTTGCTGACGCTACTCCTCAGTAACCCCACCGACGTCTTCAATAAACTCAAAACCCACAACCCCGAGGCAACCAATGCCACCGACCGCGCTGCACTAGGAGCGTACCTCTCCGCCCGCCACGAATACGATGAGGCTGTCAAGGCAGCCGACAAGGCCAT
This sequence comes from Postia placenta MAD-698-R-SB12, assembly GCF_002117355.1. Lineage (NCBI taxonomy): Eukaryota > Fungi > Basidiomycota > Agaricomycetes > Polyporales > Adustoporiaceae > Rhodonia > Rhodonia placenta. Next base: position 159,192 of record NW_020169837.1, on the reverse strand, counting down.
CGACCACCACAAGCGGCTCCTACGGCAACAGGATGACCGTGTCCTCACCAAGCTCATTCGACTCGACAATCTGAAAGTTGCCCATCGCTTTCAACCGCTCCTACCGCGCAGCATCCGGGCGCAACACAACAAATTCATCCCGCGCACCATCCCCAACGCGTACCTACCCCTACCCGCACCCCTACCGACGTCTGCCTTTAGGTGCCCCCCGATCCCATCCCCTTTCCTCCAAGCAACGCTGCAGAGCACTACTATCCCGGCTGACTGGCAACCCAACCCTGGGTGGACCCCGAAGGGAAGCTGCAGGCGATGCGGATCGTCTCGACACTGGGTACGGGACTGTCCGGACGTACGATGCGCAGGATGCGGGAAAGAAGCCCCTGGACACCTGGAGCGGGAGTGCGGAACCAGGCCGATGAAGCGACACATATCCGCACCACCTGAAGAACCTGCGCGACGCGTGGGGGTGGTCGTCGACAACATGTTTCTCGAAGGAATCATCAACGAGGTGAAGGAGAGGAAGGAGAAAGAAAGGCAGACGAAAGCGGTATCCATTCCTCCACCGCGTAGCGCTAACCCCGAACCCCCGGCCAGTCCTGTCGCAGGATCCTCGCGCCCCCGCCCCGATACACCCGTCGTCTTTCGCAAAGTCGACCCCGACTGGACACCCGACACCACTCAATGGACGTGGGACAGCTCCTGGCCGCATCAGAAGCACTTCTCTGGCGAGGAATGGAAGAACGTAGGGAGGAACGCGCGCAAGGAGTGGTTCGACGAAGAGGAGGAGGACGGCGTAGACTGGGAGTTGTATGGAGATGGTGAGCAGTAAGTAGTCGAATGGGACTTCGACTCTGGCAGGGGGGTAATGAAACATTTGTCTTTCCGTTCTATTCCTTGTACTACTAGCGCCCATACTGGCGCCTGTCTTAGCGCTCACCCGCAGGTTGAACATTATGTAGCTTATATAATGGGGTCCGTGCGCACTTCGTACCTGGTATCGTACCACTACGTTTCTTTCTTTACTAAACACGACCACATAGACACAATGGTCCGTGCGTAGCCGGTACTTGTATAAATAGTTGTACCATTAGTTGGTCGAACCCTAAGTTCGACCTGGTTATTCATTCAAGTCTCTGCTCCTCTTCGCTTGGGGTAGTGGTCATTCTCGACTCCCTCGCTCGATCTTCAGGACGACGCACTGTCCATAAGCCCTCGCTCGTTGTCTACGAGTCAGGCATCAATATAGGAGTATAGACCATTGTAACAGCCACAGTGCCTTTGCCAGCTTCCTAGTACCATATATGACCAGTGCCTACTGTAGTGGTTGGCCGGCATATATGATGGTTTCTAATTGTGGTATGGTGATATATAGTGATCATGTATTGCGCTGTCAAATGGGCACATAGCTGCGCACGAATGCTAACTAGCCATTTAATGTATTGTACTTTCTTTGCTAACTAGCATTATATCATGTATGACTACAACAAGGTCACCTGGGTATCATGCAGGCAGCTCTGACACCATGTGCATGGTTTTTGGATATGCAATTTAGCCAACAATCGAGAATACAGGCATGTAGTCGCCAGCACAGGCAATAAAGGGCTGCCTACAGCTCGGATGCATCCTTGTTATTTTCCCCAAGTCCACTGCCATCAAGCGACATGTCACAGAACACCAACATCAGGAGGTAATAGTGTCTCCAAAGTTCGGTCCTGAACTTGGTTCTGAACTGCACACCGGCTGAACTGAACCTAGATTCAGGTTCAGTTAAGCTCAGTCTACAGATTTCCCAGAAGGTTCGGTTCATGGTTCAGAGCAATGAAGGACCAGTTCAAACCAAGAACCAGAATTAGATCTCAACACTCCCAAAAAGGTACTCAATTATGTTTCAAATACTATTTTACATGAGTTTCATCAACAGAAAATGTCACCTTCACCTCTCCACAAGATAGTGTGCACTGCACCCAGAGCAGCATTGGCATGTACGCCCCACCACCCATCGGGGAATGCTGTTCCCTGCTCAAATAAGCTGCCTTACATAAGCCATCATCAGTGCATGTGACAAGTCTCATGGCATCATGCCTTGCAGATCCTTTTCAAGCAGTGAGTCACACTTCTGTTTGTGTGTTATAGTTATAAAATGACTTCCAAACTTGAAAGCAAAGGTATTTCATATGGCCAGCTGGAATCTGAAGGTTCAGCAGGTTTAGTCCAAGGTTCAGTCTGGTTCAGGCTAGAGGTATGTAGGTTCAGTTCAAGGTTCAGGGCAAGAGGCCCCTGAACCGAGCTAAACCAAACTTTGGAGATGCTAGGAGGTAAGTTGTGGATTGCTGTTTCCAATGGCCCGCCACTCTACTAATGTTGTGCAGTGGATGTGAAAACAACACTGGAAAGACCGCCAGCAGACAACATTCTCGATGGACAGGGATCAATGGTGGATAAGGTTAGAAACCAATGGGGCTACCTACAGCATGCAACACCTACATAAGTCCTATTCCCACACCGGCGCACAACCACGTGACCCAGACTGGCAGCAATGCTTGCCCAATGTACCCAAAAGTCAACAGTGGAGTGCATCAGTAAAACCCCAACTTTCCTTGATAGACTTAAAGTGCTTATTGTTCCTTAAGTCAGGAAGTAAGGTGAGTTTCAGCTTAATTAAGGAGCAAAAATAAGGCTTTTTTGAGCTTACTTGCCTTGATCAACTTGATTGCAGGAACCAAGGCAAGATTAAGGTTGTGCAGGAAATGTGGGATTTTACTGATGTGCGTGATAGTGCAAGTAGTAAGTCCAAATTTCTTCGGAGTTGCACATTGCATTTTGCTCATATCTGCTTTGTACCCAGACAGAACTGTGGGCCACGGCAAAGGGAACTATATAGAGTAGCACTAGCTTGTAGTCTTTCATTTCAAATTTAGAGCTATGCATTTAAGCATTTGCTCATGCGATCGAGAATGCTATATTTGGGGTATGGTGCGAGGGGGTCGGCCCCTACCATTGCTTCTCATGACTACAGGTACTCCAGGGTGCTCCCGTCCTCGCGCACTCCGGGACTATATAGGTCGACACGAGATTTCGGGTCACTACAGAGAGCTATATAATCGGGAGGAAGACTCCGTGCCTCGTGGTCCTACAGAGGCTACCTAGACCTATGTAGGTTTGCGCATTTTTCCTGATGTATATTGTGGCTGCTGTGGCAGCGGCATCTCGGATCATCGGCCGGAGAGAACAGTTGCTGGAGGTGGTCGCGCCTATCGTTTTTTCGCTCGCTGTAAAGTGCGCACTTACCGGAGGCGCACCTTGTTTATGACAGAGCTCTCATTTTTGCTCTGTCCCCGCCACCGCGATGTTGGACACTCGGTTTTCGACAAGGCCATTATTGTCATTCTGAATTCGCTCTTTTGGTCTCGGAATGCCACGCCGTTATTTGGTGCTTCTCTATTCTCATGCGCATATCAATACCAACTCTACATTCTGCAGAAGGTTTTTCCCGAGGCTCCATGGCGACATCTCTTCTGGGCGCGGGCGCTATACCTTGTAGTCCTACATATCCCCACCATTACTTACTACTGGCCGACGCCCCCACGCCCACGCCGGCGACACAGAGCGATCTGTCGGCATTACATCACGGCAGGCCTCGATCGCGATCTGAATCTCAATTGTTCTGAGTGTAACTGTTGCTCGGCCATCACGCGAGTCACTAGTCATTATTGTCCAACACTTGTCTGTTCGCGCCGAATACCCCCTTGGTTTTTGGGCTAAACATCAAGTCTCGCGTCTCGCGATAAATGTGAAGCAGTGCTTCGGCCTCATGGAGGTTCGTCTTCTAATCTTCCTTATGATTGCATATATTGATGTACATGGGGTCTGCCCCACCGCCGTTCTCCCACACTGCCGCTAGTTTTCGAAACCGGCCCGTGCAATAGTATCCGTGCGTGCAGACCTTACTGAGCTCGCGAGTAGATTGTCACGCGCCCCAACCCTCTTCACGGTGAGGCAGACCTCATGCTCAGCGGCATCTACATTTATGTAGCCGAGCCTCGCGTCCAATACGATCGCTTCCCGGCGCGTTGATGACATCCTCTGGGTTTTGCTCCCACGCGAGCACGATGCACGCTGTGAGACATGGAAGTTGTAAGATGGCAGCCCGGGTGCTGAGCACAGACCGTCTCTTCTTTCCTCCCCCGCCATCGACTCTCTCGACGCGTGTGTAGTCAACTGCAGATAGAGCCCCCTCAGCCATGTCCGGCTCGCTCGCAACGTACGCGCTCCTTGCGCTACCGGTGCTCTACGTGCTTGTGACGCTTCTTGTGCCCCCCCAACGCAACGTCAGTGCCTCCCTGGGCTTCTCCGAGCACCATACGGTCTTGTCTAACCTTCGCTCTTTTTCACCGCACCCAGCTGCGCCATATTCCGACAGTCGGGGGTCCGTCCAACCCGTTCCTCGCCTGGATCGGTGCACTACGCTACGTCTCGCACTCGGCCGAAATCCTTCGTGAGGGCTATGCCAAGGTAAGCATCAAAGCTTAAGCTCTGGGGCTTCCTCGTCTCCTTTTCCTTCCACGCAGTGGTCGTCGTTCCGTGCATTGCGGCGTGATGCTCGCAGGACCGCACAGTGCGTCTGCCGCGGTGGGGTGATGAGAGGGCCACAGCCGGCTCTCATCCCCTGCGCCCATGCGTGTCCGCCCTGATACAATCGCGACAGACGGCATCGCAGGCACTGTTGATGCGCAAATTGTAAACTGGCGCCTGCTGTGGAATTTGCGACCCGTTTAGCGGGAGCCCGAGGTCGACGTGCATGCGTCACCGCTACTTTGTGCATGGTGACTGGCGTCCTGCCGTGTACATCGCTAGCATCATGATAGTGTTCCCGCTTCCGGGGACCTGAATATGTGATTCAATCTAATCATTGTGTCTACGCATGTGGTAGTCATCTTGGGAGTGTTGTGCGTGCAGTTTGGTCCACGAAGTTGATCGTGAATCAGGAGTACTGAAGTCATACGCGTGACTCTCCTGGTGTACTCGCTTGACAAATGTGGTCATCTGCATGCAGCTACTCGTATGTGTGGCCATATCTGACGCTTCTGTATGGCGTTCCCGCTACGAGCGAGATGCGCCGTTGGGGCCCCGTCATTCTTTGCGTTCTGCCGAACCACACATCCTCGCATGTGCCCAACCGCGATCGGGCACGACGTAGTGTGTGGTGCCAGCGATGACCTCCGCACCTTCCAGTTGCTACTGCGTCTGCGTGCACAACCACGTTCTCGTATCATGATATGCTAATCATCACCAGTACAAAGGAGGCGTATTCAAGCATGCCGAGCCAGGAGGCTGGTGTGTCGTCGTCACGGGCTCACGCAAGATCGAGGAGCTGCACCGCGCGGCCGACGACGAGCTGTCGTTCATCGCAGCTACGAATGAGGTGAGTGCATCTCTCTCTCGCGCGCGCGTTCACGCCAGCGGTCCTCAGCCCCCGCGCGCAGACGCTCCAGGTGCCATACACGCTCGGCCCGAACGTCGCGAGCAACCTCTACCACGTCCCGATCGTGCGCTCGCAGCTGACGCGCGCACTGCCCGTGCAGTTCCCAGAGTTGCGCGATGAGATCGTGTGTGCGTTCGGCGACGCCGTTGGGATGCCCGAGGGTAGGTGCATTCGCGTGCGTCTGAGTCGCATGAGGCTGATGTACGCTGCAGAGTGGAAAGCCGTGCCTGCAATGGAGGTTGTGATGGACGTCGTCGCTCGCACGAGCAACCGGCTCTTCGTCGGCCTCCCGCTCTGTGAGTCGCACGAGCACGCCTCGGACCGTGGCCAGTATCGACACTGACGTGTATTGGCCCCTACACCAACGCACGACTGAGCAGGTCGCAATGCTGATTACTGCGAGCTAAACAAGCAGTTCACCATCGACGTCTTCACGGGCGCCGCGATCATTAACCTTTTCCCGAGCGTCCTCAAGCCGTACGTCTGCAGCCTTGTATGCCCGGGTGTCGTGGCTTATGCTGTCATTGCATTTACAGAATCGCCCGGCGCTTGCTCACGAAGGTCCCGCAGCGCATCGCGCGCGGCATGAAGCACCTCCAGCCCATGATCGAAGAACGCTTCCATCTGATTGAAGCGCACGGAAACGACTGGCCGGACAAGCCTGTGCGCCTCTATGCTCGCGCTCGCACATGGAATATCACTGACGCAATTCCGTTTGCTCTCCTGCTTGGCTCATTTGCAGAACGACCTGCTCCAGTGGCTCATGGATGCCGCACAGGGCGAGGAACGCACCATGCGCGCGCTCGTGCTGCGGGTACTTACGGTCAATATTGCGGCTATCCATACCTCTTCCTTGGTGCGTACTCCCTGCCTCCAGCGCTTCCTTCGCCTCATAGTGCCTGCAGACGTTCATCAATGCGCTGTACCTCCTCGCAGCGTACCCGCAATACATCGCGCCTCTCCGTGCAGAGGTCGAGGCGGTCGTCGAGAGCGAGGGATGGACGAAGGCTGCGATGAACAAGATGCGCAAGGTCGACAGCTTC
>NW_020169837.1:145020-152647 GCF_002117355.1 Postia placenta MAD-698-R-SB12 | reverse complement strand
TCTAATACGACAAAAGTGTACACTGACTAAGGGACGATAAGTCCTTTTACTCATGAATGATAAGCCGCTGCTTAGCATCTTTGAGTATAGCCCTCACTCGCAACCCAGGAGAAACACCAGCGCGGCTTAGGAACACTAGCAACACTCGACGGAGTTGATCGTCCACCAGAACAACCGAAGTCGTCTTCATAAACATGCACATATGCACGCTACTGCTCGTATGTGCGGCCATATCCAACGCTGCTGTATGGCGTTTACGCTACGAGCGAGACGCGGCGTTGAGGTTCCCGTCATTCTCTGCGTCTCGACGAACCACACAACCTTGCATTTGCCCAACCGCGAAAGTGCGTAACGTCACTGATGGTCTCCGCATGGTCCAGCCACTTCTGCTTCTGCATGCGCAGCTACACTGTCAGGCGATAATATATTCATCGTCACCAGTACAAGGGAGGCATGCCGACCCAGGCGGCTAGTGCGTCGTCGTCTCGGACCCCACGCAAATTCGAGGAGCTGCGTCGTGCGGCCACGAATGAGGTGAGCGCATCTCTCTCATGCGCGCGCCTCCACGCTAGCAGTCCTCAGCCCCCGCGCGCAGACATCCAGGTGCCATACACGCTCGGCCCTAACATCGCAAGCAACCTCTACCACGTCCCGATCGTGCGTTCACAGCTGACGCGCGCGTTGCCCGTGCTGCTCCCAGAGTTGCGCGATGAGATTGTGTGTGCGTTCGGCGACGCCGTCGGAATGTCCGACGGTAGGTGCATTCGCGTGCGTCTGAGTCGCATGAGGCTGATGTACGCTGCAGAGTGGAAAGCCGTGCCTGCAATGGAGGTTGTGATGGACGTCGTCGCTCGCACGAGCAACCGGCTCTTCGTCGGCCTCCCGCTCTGTGAGTCGCACGAGCACGCCTCGGACCGTGGCCAGTATCGACACTGACGTGTATTGGCCCCTACACCAACGCACGACTGAGCAGGTCGCAATGCTGATTACTGCGAGCTAAACAAGCAGTTCACCATCGACGTCTTCACGGGCGCCGCGATCATTAACCTTTTCCCGAGCGTCCTCAAGCCGTACGTCTGCAGCCTTGTATGCCCGGGTGTCGTGGCTTATGCTGTCATTGCATTTACAGAATCGCCCGGCGCTTGCTCACGAAGGTCCCGCAGCGCATCGCGCGCGGCATGAAGCACCTCCAGCCCATGATCGAAGAACGCTTCCATCTGATTGAAGCGCACGGAAACGACTGGCCGGACAAGCCTGTGCGCCTCTATGCTCGCGCTCGCACATGGAATATCACTGACGCAATTCCGTTTGCTCTCCTGCTTGGCTCATTTGCAGAACGACCTGCTCCAGTGGCTCATGGATGCCGCACAGGGCGAGGAACGCACCATGCGCGCGCTCGTGCTGCGGGTACTTACGGTCAATATTGCGGCTATCCATACCTCTTCCTTGGTGCGTACTCCCTGCCTCCAGCGCTTCCTTCGCCTCATAGTGCCTGCAGACGTTCATCAATGCGCTGTACCTCCTCGCAGCGTACCCGCAATACATCGCGCCTCTCCGTGCAGAGGTCGAGGCGGTCGTCGAGAGCGAGGGATGGACGAAGGCTGCGATGAACAAGATGCGCAAGGTCGACAGCTTCCTCAAGGAGTCAAACCGGTTTACTGGTCTTGGCGCTAGTGCGTTGCCTGCCCCATCGTCTCAAACAATGCTAAACTCCTGACTTCTTCCGACCTCTCGCCTCTGCTATAGAGTCCATGACGCGCCTGGCACTCAAGGACTTCACGTTCTCGGATGGCACGTTCATTCCTGCGGGCACTACGATCTCCGCGCCGGCGCACGCAGTCCACTTTGATGAAGATATCTGGCCGAACGCAGACGTCTTTGATCCTTTCCGCTTCTCGAGCCTGCGCGAGGAGGAAGGCGAGGGCGCGAAGCACCAGATGGTCAGTACCAGCCTAGACTACATACCCTTCGGCCACGGACGGCATGCCTGGTGAGTGTAGCCTGAGTCCTGCAGCTGGGTTTACCCACTGATCATACCATCTCCGCAATGTTCATGCTACGGGGTCGACCAGTCCGGGGCGGTTCTTTGCTGCGAATGAGCTCAAGGCGATGCTGGCGCATGTTGCGGTGACATACGACGTGAAGATGGAGAAGGACGGTGTGCTGCCGCCATCAATGTGGTTCGGAACGGCGCTTGTGCCTAACAGGAAGGCGCAGGTGCTCTTCAGGAAGAGAAAGGCTTGACTGTCCTATCGTTGTATGGTATGTCATTGTACAAGTTGTGTATTTGGCAGCGGACAGGAATGTACAAAAACACGACGTATGAAACGATTCAAACAGTGTTACTTCGTGCGCGTGAACCTCAAGTAACAGACACGGCTGCCCACATGTTGATCCAGCGTTGTCCATCCTACTGTGCGTCCTCGCAGTTCCGAGCAACTGCTGTCGGCTGAAACTCAGGAACATCTGCTAGGTGGACTCTCGGGCAATAGAGCCGGTTCAGGGAAGACACCAAGTCAAAGGTGTGTCCGAAACTGCAGAGCACGCCCGCCGTGGTTCATGCGAGTGGACAGGCGACGTCTTTGAGTAGTCTTGCGATGGCGGCGATGGTCGACCTGGTCGTTTCCCCAATCCAGATCCATTATCTTTGGACGAGCCGCACGGGGTTCAGGAGGGACTGTGCTCGGCATCCGATATGGGGTATTGTTGTTTACGCACATGCCTCCTCGCAGGACGGACCACCTCATCAATACGCTGCTCATGTACATCGTGTATGATGGCATCGAGCTGGGTGTCGTGGAGCTGGATCAGAGAGGACACTAGGGTCCTTACGAAGGAGACAAGCCGTGCAAGGTTCGTCACATGTATCGTTTCGCCAGTGCTGATGACACGGACCACCACGATGTTGTGCTTTGAATCTCTAGCCGGCCCTTGAGATCTTCACGGAGACGCACGTTGCCAAGGACATTTAAAGCCTGACAGACGTGACACCAGCGCGCGGCTTAGATGCTGCGGGGACTTGGGCGAGTGACACGGTGCTCTGTAGACTTAAAGCTTATTTGGATTGTGCATGTGAGTTTTTGAAGTAGATGAGGAACGCCGCGACGCTTGTGCCTACTTATGGGCGTTACCTTCGTAAACGTGCCCCCCCCCCCTTTCAGCCTACCTCGCCGAAGAGACTACCTTCTCAATTGTTGCGACCCTGCTGGAAACGTGCAACATAATTATCCGTCACTGGAAAGTATGGGCAAAAGATTATGCTTGCTGTCAAATGTCTAGCGGTCTTTGGGAAATGAAACTCGGAGTAATGCCAGCCATCCTCCCCTCGCATAATACACTACATGGCGAAGATGAGGCAAAATCATGGCGGGACAAGATGGCTACGTGAAACTTACCATCCAGCAGCGACTTCGTCGCTCCGTCAAACAGTGCATGCAACTTCCTTCGCTTGCCTTGCCGAGCCCGGGACATCATGGGGAGACGATCTGGAGAGGTTAGTCTTTTATCCTTCGCATCCATGGCGAGGTGAATGCAAACATCCGTTGATTGTAATAAACGAAGCCATCCGAGCTGATATACGCAGCTGATGTTGTTTCGATATTCTAGTAATTGACTGACATACACAAGCTGCTGCGACCTGTGTATCTGCATAGTCGTGCTGTGTTCCATGCCATCCACAGACGCAGTGCATCCGGCTCACTGCGCTAGAACCCTGACTTGAGTTCCCTCGCTTACTTCTCGATTCCGTCTGCAAATGGCTCGGGTACAAACCGCGGGTTCTCCTCAATCTCGGGAATGTGTATTCCCTCCACTTCTTCCGAGTCACGATGCACCTCGGATTGTGTCCTTGTGTGTCAAGTAAGTATAAGCCCTCAGACATTCTATATCGCTGACTCACTCGAAGGATCCAAAATCAAGAGGTGCCCCGAGGGGCCCTATGACCCGTGAGACAAAGCGCACAGAGGAATCTTGCACCTGGGTTTCTGAAGCAGTCGCATCACTTGAATACACTTGTCGAAGATTGAGAAAGAGTCTTGATAGCAGGATAGTAGTCAACCTGTTCCAGATGAAATATTAAATAGATCAGTTCATTGTCTGTAGCCAGATAGGAAGTAATTTACGAACACATCAACAAATGCACCCCCATTATCGAATGCACCGGTGAGAAGCAAGGCAATATGTGTGACGTTAAGTACCAATGCGGCACTGTGATATTTAGCTATCATGTTTGACCAAAATTAAGCACAGAAAGACACATACCTCCAATATAAGGTTCCTGTGGATAAGACTTTAAATATGAAGACTCCTTGTGCGTTATATAGTCATACTTTCCATCTCGTAACAAGAGTGTCACAATTGACACTTTCATCTTTGCTAGATTGGCCATTCTCTTCACTTGATATGTAGCAAACCAAGTCCCTAGTACAAGCAGATCTGCAGTGACAATGCAGATCCGACTACCAGTCACCACTATATGATCACAATCTCAATGACATGCTATAGCATAATATGGAATTTACATACATCTGCGACAGATTGAAATCATTTTGGGTCAGATATTGCGAGACTAGATAATCACAATGCATACCTAAAGGACTCACTCGTTGACATATTTTGGTAGACAAAACACCCAGCAGAATTTGATGTATATGTTGTTTTCACAGTTTCATACTGCCATTGTCATGTCAGTACTCCAAAGCCTGTTAGTAGAAATTCAGCAGTCAACTTACCATGATTGTGACAATTAAAGGACAGTATAAGATCAGTACAACACCTGGTATGATCCAATGTTGCCTATTTATTGCCCAAAGCCTGAGGGCATTGACTACTGTCTCAGAGTTAAGTATTATCAAACCATCCATAAAATCATCATCTTACTTCCAATAATCATATACAGGGTAATTTCGAGGCAATAGAGCCACATTGCCATAGCATAAGTCCTGCAATATGAACAGACAATATAAACGAACATTAGCAATTCTCAGTAAGATACTTATGGTGAGTTCAAACTAACATCTGTATGTATCACTGTTAGTACACTCTTGAGTATTATATTACCAACTTACTTTGCAACCACCAGGGACAAATGGATTTACCAGTTGTACAGTAACATAGCAAACCATAACAGTATGCAGTGCAATGTATAATGCTGTTGCGCTCGTCAGGCTTCGGCGCCATACAAAATTCACTGTCTGATCAAAAGTAATCATTTGTTCATAGATAAACAGGGCTTCATGAGCGCATAAACACTTTCAATATGCTTAACAAGGAAATGAGAAATACAGACACATACCAAGCAATGATGCATATAAATAGGTTACATCGATACTGCCAGGTGGTCAGCACATGGAAGGGGGTTACAATAACAATGACCAATCGACTCACCTTTGCTCGATGAGCGCATCTTCTTCACTGGTACTGATGGAATTGCTTGACATGTCACTGTCCGTTCTGTGTTAGCAGGGGATATGTCCCGATCGTAGAATCATCCTGGGGCATTAAATGGGCTGCAATGCACCGAAATCATGTTAATAAGCGACCATATAACAAACTCTGGTAGCCCGGAATCCATAGACCTACGTGCATCCAAAGCGGTGTGCTGACATTCCGATCTATCACGGAACTGTTGAGTCTGACGCTCTCATTCACTCGCGGCTAACACAAGTTCCGTTAGTCTGATGCGCGTGATGACAGAATTTCATATCGGATATTAGATACATCACGAAATGTCTCAATTCCGTAGGTGAGGCCGATTCCGTCTGATACGCACCTGACGCAATCATGACGACGTGAACACGCTACGTCATACTAGGACAAGCAAAGAATGAGAACTATCGGCTCACAGCGGCATAGAGAGGGGAGGGGAGGAAAACTGACTTGCTCGATTGCGATTGATCAGCGGGAAGTCTCGCCGGCTGCGATGGCAGAACGCGGACGCTCCCGTGTCACTGATGCGCGCCATAAAACAGAGTTCAAGGCTGTTCTACAATCACTCTGGGACATTCTCCAACCCAAAATGAATGATCTTGGCACCTATCTCTTCCATAGGACGATCAAATCTACTGCGCAGCAGACTACCTACTCAGGCTAAGTGTTACCTTGCGCTCAATACCTTGATGACCCTGAGTCGCGAGTCCTTTGATATACAATGACGCATCTTGTGGATAAGCTTTCAGATCATTTATAGCACACGGCAAGAATGGACAAGAACTTTCCATCACGACGCGACAGCAAAGTCCGATTGCATGAGCGAGCGAGTATCGCAACTAGCGCAGGGGATTGTGTCCTCTACAAACTGTAAGCAAAGCTACGCAGATCCCAAGTAGTAGCTTAGTGGAATCTAGGATTGAGGATACATCTCAGGTACAGACCGACGCGACGCGACCCAGACAGTTCGTTGTGCCCACGTGGTCTCAGAGCGCAAGTTGGAGGGCGCCCCTTTCGGTATACGCGAAATCCCTCATACAGTGCTTATATCAAGATCCGTCTTCTACGCAGCTTAAAATTCCAAATGTCGAGATAAGGTTCTATCTGACGGGCTCTTGCAGTAATGGTGAGCCTACTTGTACAGTCAGCGATGATCGTCTACTGTAGAACCTGATACGAGACCAATGGTGTCAAGTTGTCTACGTGTCTTATGGTCCACGCATTCTTGCTCTTCCTTTCCCGATTACTTGCCGAAACGCAGACACAATCTCAGTCATATACAGAGTCTAAGAGCTTCACAATTGTTATGAGGCGCATTACGTTTTCGATGCAAGAAGTGTCTAATACGACAAAAGTGTACACTGACTAAGGGACGATAAGTCCTTTTACTCATGAATGATAAGCCGCTGCTTAGCATCTTTGAGTATAGCCCTCACTCGCAACCCAGGAGAAACACCAGCGCGGCTTAGGAACACTAGCAACACTCGACGGAGTTGATCGTCCACCAGAACAACCGAAGTCGTCTTCATAAACATGCACATATGCACGCTACTGCTCGTATGTGCGGCCATATCCAACGCTGCTGTATGGCGTTTACGCTACGAGCGAGACGCGGCGTTGAGGTTCCCGTCATTCTCTGCGTCTCGACGAACCACACAACCTTGCATTTGCCCAACCGCGAAAGTGCGTAACGTCACTGATGGTCTCCGCATGGTCCAGCCACTTCTGCTTCTGCATGCGCAGCTACACTGTCAGGCGATAATATATTCATCGTCACCAGTACAAGGGAGGCATGCCGACCCAGGCGGCTAGTGCGTCGTCGTCTCGGACCCCACGCAAATTCGAGGAGCTGCGTCGTGCGGCCACGAATGAGGTGAGCGCATCTCTCTCATGCGCGCGCCTCCACGCTAGCAGTCCTCAGCCCCCGCGCGCAGACATCCAGGTGCCATACACGCTCGGCCCTAACATCGCAAGCAACCTCTACCACGTCCCGATCGTGCGTTCACAGCTGACGCGCGCGTTGCCCGTGCTGCTCCCAGAGTTGCGCGATGAGATTGTGTGTGCGTTCGGCGACGCCGTCGGAATGTCCGACGGTAGGTGCATTCGCGTGCGTCTGAGTCGCATGAGGCTGATGTACGCTGCAGAGTGGAAAGCCGTGCCTGCAATGGAGGTTGTGATGGACGTCGTCGCTCGCACGAGC
>NW_020169837.1:71752-145000 GCF_002117355.1 Postia placenta MAD-698-R-SB12 | reverse complement strand
CTACTGCTCGTATGTGCGGCCATATCCAACGCTGCTGTATGGCGTTTACGCTGCGAGCGAGACGCGGCGTTGAGGTTCCCGTCATTCTCTGCGTCTCGACGAACCACACAACCTTGCATTTGCCCAACCGCGAAAGTGCGTAACGTCACTGATGGTCTCCGCATGGTCCAGCCACTTCTGCTTCTGCATGCGCAGCTACACTGTCAGGCGATAATATATTCATCGTCACCAGTACAAGGGAGGCATGCCGACCCAGGCGGCTAGTGCGTCGTCGTCTCGGACCCCACGCAAATTCGAGGAGCTGCGTCGTGCGGCCACGAATGAGGTGAGCGCATCTCTCTCATGCGCGCGCCTCCACGCTAGCAGTCCTCAGCCCCCGCGCGCAGACATCCAGGTGCCATACACGCTCGGCCCTAACATCGCAAGCAACCTCTACCACGTCCCGATCGTGCGTTCACAGCTGACGCGCGCGTTGCCCGTGCTGCTCCCAGAGTTGCGCGATGAGATTGTGTGTGCGTTCGGCGACGCCGTCGGAATGTCCGACGGTAGGTGCATTCGCGTGCGTCTGAGTCGCATGAGGCTGATGTACGCTGCAGAGTGGAAAGCCGTGCCTGCAATGGAGGTTGTGATGGACGTCGTCGCTCGCACGAGCAACCGGCTATCCGTCAGCCTTACGTTCTGTGAGTCGCGCTCGTGCGCCTAGCACTGTAGCCGGTACTGGCACGAACGCGCGCGACCGAGCAGGTCGCAATGCTGACTACTTCAAGCTGAAAGCAGTTCTCCATCGACGTCTTCACGGGCGCCGCGATCGTTAGCCTCTTCCCGAGCGTCTTCAAGCCGTACGTCCCCTGTCATGCATGCTTGGGGGATATCCATCGTGACTGATGCCGTGACTGCGTTCACAGAATCGCCCGGCGCCTGCTCACGAAGGTCCCGCAGCGCATCGCACGTGTTATGAAGCACCTCCAGCCCATGATCGAAGAGCGCGGCAAGGACTGGCAGGACAAACCTGTGCGCCGCTATGCTCGTGCTTGCACGTGGAATATCGCTGACGCATTCCGTTTGCTCGCCCGCCTGCTTAGCTCATTCGCAGAATGACCTGCTCCAGTGGCTCACGGATACCGCACAGGGCGAGGAACGCACCATGCGCGCGCTCGTGCTGCGGGTACTTACGGTCAATATTGTGGCTATACATACCTCTTCCTTGGTGCGTACTCCGTACCCTCAACGCTTCCTTTGCCTCATAGTGCCTGCAGGCATTCATAAATGCGCTGTCCCTCCTCGCAGCGCACCATAAATGTGGTTTGGAACGTCGCTTGTGCCTAACAGGAAGGCGCAGGTGCTCTTCAGGAAGAGAAAGGCTTGATTTTCCACGTCGTATTTGACAGCGGGCACTCGGGTATTGATGTGTAGAAAGCAAACGAGGTATGGAACGAGTCAGACAATATTGCTTCTGGCATGTGAACCTAAGCATGGCTGTCCCCAGGAAGTAAGCAAGGTGGACCAGGCCTGTCGGTATTTCCATTATTTAATACAGACAGCTGCCTACCATCAATCACACTATAGAGGCTGATTCAATTTCCCTTGCAACGCATATTCATAGCGATCTCCTTCATCGGCCTGTTTCTGTCTGGCGTATACCCATCCGCCTATGCTCCCCGATTTCTCAGCTTCACTTGGAACTATGTATGACCATCCGCTCAGTCCTGCACTCTGAGGCTCAGATCGTGATACGTACTGAGGAACGGAGGAACGAGAGGCACCGCTTCATCAGTAGTCTCGCTTGTGCCGGAGGTGGCATCACTTTGATCAGCACCTGATGTTGCCGCACGATCGTGAGCAACATTAGAATAATAACGAACGAACGACGCACCGAGTACTACTACTTTATTTTCTGGGCTCTGAAATACGATAGCGTCCCAATCCGTTCCAACGAGATCCCTCAGCTCGAATGTCAACAGTTCTATCCCCCGGGATAGCTTCTGCATCTGCTTTGGCAGCCTTGAAAACAGGAATTGCGCACGATGAGCATGACATGGATCCTCGCAGAGTTCCACGGCTCTGCGGAGCATGATATCGGCCAGGACATACTGGATGATGACGGAGAGCGACAGTCTTGGAAACAATACCGTAACCCAGCCATACCAGTTTGTTGATATCGTCCAGAGCACAGTCCTGATAAACCATAGGAGGCGGCGGTCAATTGAATGAATGAGAACCTCTACGCCCGCAAGTTCCGCCTCACGCAGTGCTGATGAATCCTGATCACGAACAGTATTGCCACCAAGCTCGACGTTCCAGATGCGGTACTTGAAGCCAACCATGAGTCGTATGAACGTCACAGGTCCCGTCAGGGTGAGTGGTACGTCCGGGAATTGTTTATACCAATACAAGCGAAAGCGAAGGAGACGACTGACATGTAGGACGTAGACAAGGCCGCCCGCAGCACAATTCCAGATAGACGACACGCATAGTCTCAGAGCAAGCAGAACTATAACCCATGACAAGACAGAGCGTGCGATCCGCTCGGGAGACCTGAGAAGGGCTTGTGAATGGTATCGAGGCTCACAGATTTGTGTATCGAGTATCCAAATAGCAGCGAGTACCTGGATAAGCTGGTTCGTCGAGCATATGATGAGCAACAGGATTGCGATAGACATGGTCAGCCAAACGGCAATATTGATGTTCCGGGAAAGACGTGAAGGCATCCAATTGCGAATATCGAGCTGGAGCACGCGTATACCGTTGAGAATGAGTGTTTCTTCAGGTTCGCCGCTGTGGATGTTGGCTCGGACATACGGCAAGGGCCACCATATGGGGTGTTTTACAAGAAGATGCATCAGCGAACCCTGCGTCTCCGCCGCACAATAGGGATAATGGTGTAGGGTCAACCACCAAACAAGGATGTCTGCAACTTGATCGATGCCGTCCAACATATTGGTAATGCCTGGCTGTGGGAGGAGCAGCTGCAGCCGGCTGAGAACCGCTTGCGCTTGTCGAAGAGATGCGAACGCCGTTAAGATCGCAGGGAAAGAAGCGAATCCAAGGTCAGACAGTCGAGAGTACCATATATTGAGGAGTGTTCCAAAGATATTCGGCTGCAGGCGCATGCTGAACGTATTGCACGGGTCGTACATGAATGCCATAGCTTGCACCCAAGACGCCTCGACATCGAATCTAGGTTTCTGACTGTCATCAGAGAGGTACACCTGCGACATGAGCTCGTGGATGTCTGTGAGAGCACTCCCAATGTGCGAGAGAGCTGTAGCCAAGTCACTTTGCATGCGAGCATGAGCATAGGATAATGCGTTCAGACCGGAATCCGCGCTATCAGCTATAGAGGTAGCAGTCACAGCACACTGCTCCATCGCAGACAGTAGTAGTGGAACTAACGCCTGGGAACACGCCGCGTGCTGACCACTTTCTGTCGCTGCAGACACGTAGCCATCAAGAGATGCTCTGCAATCATATGCGACACCATACAAGGGACGGTGGACGTGGGGGTTATCAAGCGGCAAGGAATGCACGTCCTCTGTATGAAAGGTCCTCGGGACATGCAAGTGTGCGTCGCCGATTAGTAATTGGTGAAGTATATCCGAATCCCTTTCGTGAATGAAAGTCGTAATCCGTTTGCGCAAACCCGCTTGTACGGCAATGGCATTGATACCTGTCTCGAGGGCGTAGAGCGCGGCAGAGGAGGATACGTACGGCGCGCAGACCTGTGGTAGCTCCCGGTCGAAGTCGTTCCTGCGCTTCATCTCCCTTTGCCGCCAGTGCGGGGACGCAAGAATGGTGCAGCACGTCATGGTAAGGACACAGTTTGCGCTACCGCGCTGCATTGCACGCAGAACATGTTGAACAACAGGATCGTCGAAAGTCTCAGGATCGGACTGCAGCAAGAAGTCTTTCACCGACTGATGCGCGAATCGCGGTCCAGCGTCCGGAATCTCGTCATCGAGAAGTACGCCGAGTGCTTGTCTGAGGGTTGGGCGGATGTCGCGGGCGACAGCATAGTATCTATCCTCGCTGATGTCTTCGTCGGACGGGTGTATTGCGAGCAAGATGCGCAGGGTGTCGAGATTGAGCGTGAACGATGTATCGATGAAGAGCATGATCTGCAGTGTCCGGACGGCAACTTCGTTGAGTCGTACATGTCCCGGGGGCCTGTGAAAAAGGCCACCGATGTAGTCGTGATACATCTGCTGCAACCCCTCTGGAAGGTCAGCAAGACGAGTTTGCTCCACGCCCCGAGCCCGAGCCCGTTTCATCTTGTCGACCAGTAGCTGGATGTAACGGAATGCGCCAGACGCCGCATTATAGATGGCCTCCACCATCATGTCGGTGGCCGGAAGATTCGGAATGAACGCTGCCAGCTTCTCGACCTCAGACAACACATAAGAACGCAGGTCGTCCTGTGTCGTCTCTTCGCCGCCAATCTCCACAGCGACCCAGTTTCCCAGCCACGAGCGGATGTCGTCTACGTCCTGGCTCAGTATGAGCAGTCGTAGTCGACTACCATCAAGCTGGCACAAGCGTGAGAGTAGTGAATCCTCGCCGAGAACGTCTGGATGACACTCGTTCAGACCATCGAGAATGATGCTACGGGTGCAATCAGTAAACTACAAGTAGAAGATCATTCCAGGGCGCACCTGCCCTTTGTGAAAGACCCAAGCAGGCGAACGAAGAAGTCCCACAGATCATCCAGCGAAAATGGATAGTCGTCTGACTTCGATAGAACTTCGTCAGCGACATACATTGCCTCCTCGCAGTAGACTCGTGGCTCAGAGGACTTGAGCATCTGTACGATGAGCGTCTTGAGAATGGTCTCGGCAGTCTGTTTCGCGCGGCTCTGCCCGTCACAGAAGAAGTACATGATTATCTCGTCCGGCGCCCGCTGCTTGTGCACCTGCTTGATGAGATATCCCGCTACTACGCTCTGTCCCGTTCCGGAATCTCCGTGCAGCCAAAGACGTATTGTCTCGGGCGATGCATTTGAACCGGCTTCTAGCCAGCCCTGGATTGTAACGTTTGCCTTGGACCACTTGCACGACGATCTTAGGCGATCCTTCTGTCGGCGCTTCAGGTCGTTCTCAAAGTTGACGGTATGTAAGCGGTGGAGCAACTGCTCCATGCGCAGCTCTCGCAGCAACTCAGTCAATGCTTAGCGTAACTAGCACAGTGATGCTCACTATCTTGGTACACATTGATCACCTTAAAGTTGTTGGCAATCGACTGGAAATCAGCGGATAAAAAGCTGTCCTTTAACCTGGCCTTTGCCTGACCAAAGTCTGCCTTCAGTTCAGTTTTGCTCAATCCGGCCCAGAATGGCTTCCACCCTGACAGATATGTCAGTAAAGTGGCGGTCATATTGTTTCTGCAACAGGGATAACTTACTCGAGCTCATTATATCCGCAACATCTGTGAGATACTTCACGATGTCCCGAAATGCATAAGCCGCTGGGTTGGCAATCGTACCCGTCAAATTGTCGATCGCCTGAGATCTCCAGGCCTTGATATATGTACAAATTCGGGGCAGGTTGTCTGTGATGTACATGAGAACGTCCGCAACAGCTAGTTCGGACCATGTGAGGACTCGTGAAACCGTCATGACTTCTACACACCGCATACCTTCGAACACGTTGCTGCGCGCTCCTGCCAGCTTTTCTTGTACTGAGTACGCAATATGTTCCAGCATATAAGAGGACAGGACTGACTCACGCTCAATAATGTCACGAAAGCAGCCCATACTGCTGACGTGTGGTGCCCCACTTCCTCAGTCGCAGCCTCGATCACTGGCGATAGCTTCTCAACTACATCTCCAACCTTGGCAGCTATTTTTTCCAATTTATGCAATCGCTGCTTCGCGATGACTTGGTGCAGGTGCTGTAGCGCCGCACGGACGTCGTCCTCAGTGTGCTCCTTCGCCTCTAGCGCGCTCTGTTGCTCGTCCGACCCGATCTTCCGGAGCGATGCACGAAGCTGCTGACATAGTATGGTGATGTCTGTATCTGAGACCATGAAGAGAGAAAGCGAGGTCCTGCGCGGGTAAGGAGACTGCCCGACTCGTTATATTCAGTAGTCGCCTCGACATGGCAGGGAAGCTGCGGCCTGCAGGTACCCGTTATGCATGATCAGCGCCCGAACCACACGGAGCGCCCTCAGATCCGTAAAACAGATAAAAACTGACAATTACTTACCCCGGAGGGCCAACCATCCTTGCAACTCACCTTGAAGCTTGTGATTGAGATACTTTGCTGCACATATTTGCATTGTAAGCAGCGTGGAGAAATTCATTCATTTCAATGTGCTGCTGGTGATAGCAGAAGGCGATGAACTATGTCGTGAGAGTATGAAGCGATCTTCAATATCAGCTCCGTGAGAATGTAACTGATTGTATGTGTTATCAATATCTCTTGAAGATTATTGTTGAGACCAAGGGTGTGAGCTCGATGATTTGAAAGTGAGTGTGACGGGTGAGACGATAACGGGTCGTTACAACAAGAGAGGACCAGGAGTTCGCAAACAACAGGGGCAGCCGCCCGAATACTGGCGTTGGCTCGAACAAAGAAATATAAAGCCCTACGGCTAAGTCCGAGACGCACAATTACTTCTTGCTTCATGCTCACTGTCCACAATAACGTCGCAGACATACTGCATCCTGAGCGTTGTTTCCATGGTATATATTCCAGTATTATGCAGACCAGAAGGGGTGACAAATGATACACGAGGGTTACAATACATGCACGGCTCGGGCACAGTGTCAGTACACAAGCCTCCAGGGTGTTAAAGATACATTCCAAGGGGCAGTGAGGCATCTCAACCTCAGATATCTCAACCTCGACGTTGAACACCCATGCATCGTACTCAGGACAGAGAGGCAAACCCGACAGCATTTTGGTCAGTCGAGAAAGCGGTATAGACGTTCATCATGAGCCTGCAGTGAGAGACCTATCAGTACCTGTGTACGCGGGCTGGGCCGTACGAGAGCACATACGTGTCACCAAGGAGCCAAACACCGTCGCCGAAACCGAGGTCGGCGCTTCCCAACGCAGCCTGGCAGTCGCCGTTGCTCGCCTGACCAAGGTTGAAGCTGAAAAACAGGTCAGCCCGCTCCACTAACATCTCATGGCCGAAGGCCCACTCACTCGCTGGAGCTGATCTGCCAGGTGTTCCCACCCCACGAGAATGCGACGGTGGGTATCGAGTCGCACGGGACGCTCCACAGCCCGTTCTGGGTGTCATACTCCTGTGCGCCACTGATGCTGGAGTAGAACGTCTTCACCTGGTCCGACGGGCCGTACATGAGCGTGGTGCCGCTGTCGATGATCGTCTGGATGTCCGAAACCACTGCCTTTCCGTTCACGAGCGCGCTGGCGCCGCCGATCTGCCAGTAGCCCGCGGTCGACGCGAGGTCGTGGTACTCGATGCTCCCCGAATACAACGACGAGTCTGTACCGCCGAGGTTTAGCTGCGCGCCGCTAGACGAGAGCTTGAAGCCGAACACGCCAGAGTCGACTGCCTTCTCCGACACAGCGCTCTGGAAGAAGGGGTTCTATACGAAAGCGTTAACACGTGACTTTGGGTTTGGGATGGGGGTACGTACATGTCCAAGCTGGGAGATGGCGGGGAACGCCATGCCCATCAGGCCGTCATTGGGACCGCCGACGAGGTTTCCAGACTCGCTCGTCACAGCAGAGAGGTACTGTCCGGTGACAGTGACGCCCGAAACGCTGACTATACAACACACATACTGTCAGAGAAACCGAATAGAAGCCGGAGGTCACTGACTCACCCGTATCGGTGAAGATGGGCCCAGATGCCTGGGAGCCGTCGCCGTACGAAATCTGGAACGTGCCGCTCTGCTCGCTACTAGTGGAGGACGACGACGGGTCGTACGAATGTTTCGCCTGGCAGCCGCTGCACGACGACGACGGCACCCACAAGTCCGACGAGCCCGTGTCGAAGTCGATCGTGAAGCTCTGCGCAGGCGTGCCGATGGACACCGTACCGGTCCACTCCTCGTTGCTGTCTTGATCCGTCAGCGACTCAGAGCCGGTCGCGCGGCGGCTCAGCGACTCAGGTAGGGTAGCAATCGGCGGGATGTGCGCCCCCGTGTTGTAGTTCTCGATGCCGATGTTGCGGTCGATCGCCATCAGGTTCAATCGGTGCTTGCTGCAGAAAAGTCAGACCTCGTCGATAGCCGATAAATCCGGTAGCAAACACACTTCTGGATTTTGACGCGCTGCCGAACCGCAGCATCGTAGTCAAAGGTGCCGTCCGCCCTTGTCACGTTGGAGCGTTTCTGCAAGGGAATGCGGATGCCGGTGTCCCGCGTCACGGGGGAAGCAGACGCGAGAAGAGCGAGCGCAACAGTGAGGAGAGAAGCTTTGCAAAACATAGCTGGCAACACCACAAATGACAGAGAGGTGGATTGGAGCAGGAAAGAACCTGTTGAGCTTTCCCGGAGCGGAGGGCCAGGTTATATGCAGTCCCAGATTTTCTCGACCGCGTGCACGTTCACGCCGCCGGGAAGTGTGAGCTGCGCATTCAGCCTTCTCCCGAGGAAGGCATAAGGTTATTGAGCCACTCACATGCATCAAAGCACGCTTCTGGTGCGCCTCACACCGTCGGCAAACCGAGGCGGTGTAGAGAGTCGACTGTAGTGGGCAGCGCCGTACACCTGCCTTGGCGGTATGCACACATGGCGGCCTGCGACAGCGCTGTTCGCCCATATGCAGCTGCGCGCGGCGGAGAAGACTGACCGTGGGGGACAGTGAGGAGCGCTCGGGTTTTTGATATCGACGATGAATGGATGCTCCACAACTGCACGGTGATGGCGGCGCGGTTAGCAACGGGCTTCGCGACGAAGCATCTCGGGCTAAGAAGCGCGCATGAACCATGCGGCCTGCACACCCCGCCTGCGGTATCTTCCCCGCTCGGGGCAGTGTGGACAAGAGGAACTTACGGCTGACGATGACGTTCGGATACCGACGAAGCTGATGTCCACGAGGTAGGCCATCCTGCGCACCAGCGTGACGTGCAGGAATGAATCGCGATGACTTAAGGGCTGATGACTGAGCCACTTGACATCATGCGCTTTGTGTGTCCTAAGGATTATCAGCGTTGCAAGGTTTGAAAAGTTTGAACGATAAGGCACTGGCGGAACATCAACATTAGTCAAGTTGACCAGAGCATCGTGAGTAGTAAAGTGAAATGACTTCATACTCACACATCGCAAGGCAAGTAGAGACCAGCTTATGTTTCCATACCTAAGACGATCCCAACAGCTGCCCAAGGCCGGGTTACGAAGCTTAGTCCCTGGAGCAGGCATCCCTGCAGTCGCCAGCGAAATTTGAGGAATGAGTCGGGAGGAAAGAAAGACAAACGTCCACCGCTGAACATAACCTCTTTTATTACAGTTCACATCAAGATATAGCACCACGGAACCTTGTCGACTCGATGAACCTGGTCGGAAGTCACGAAGTTGAGCTGTAACGTGTCCGATCCGACGTAAAGCCGCTCCAGCTGCCAGATCAGGTAAGCCACTTTCCGTATCAGGAAAGAGTGCGTCTTCAAGTGACATCGGTACCAAACCTCTTTACGCTACCGTTACTGATCGATTCGTCGAGTAATCGAAGCTCAGCGCGCTCCGAGGGTCTGGTGCGTCCATGATGACCCTGGTTATGTGCAAGAAGTGGCCTCCGCTGATTGTATAGACAGCCGTCGGACTATGTTGTCAACAGAGAAACCATATCAAGAATCTGGAATGGCGCTTTGACGCTTTTGGGGAAAAAATGTATGTGGGTCTTGATCATATTGTGTATGACATGACTTATACGTATGGTACGCAATACGAAGGGACTTTACACCACGAGCCCAACTTCACGATTGACACGGTCACTTGCCTCGATCCACTCGATCGCCACCTTCTCTTCAATCCCGAACAGCGACCTAACTTCCTGCGGCATGTCAACGTCAGTGTATAGGTATACTGCAGGGTTGTTCCGCCAGGCCAACCCCTGCAAATGAGACAGATCAGGCGGAGCTGTGAGGATCCAGAGTCAGCCACCATTCACCCCACGGGGGGAGTAACGGGGTAGATTGGTGGGTCAATAGCTCGCACTGACCAAATGGGCCCTCTTGGGCACCACACGAGCGAGTCACCAGCTTGCTGGAAGCTTCATCCTGCGCCGAGCCCGCTGCCAGCTTGACCAACGCACTGAGTTCCATCGCGTTGAACCCGTCCTCGATCCATACAATCTCGTTGAAGGCCGCGAGCGCCTCCTGCGAATACGTGTAGGGACGCGGAGGCCGGAACGGCGAATTCCGGAACATAATATTTGATGACGCATTTGCAGTGGGTGAAGGAGTAGTTGGCCGGCGGTCGACTTGTGCAGGGATTATCGAGACGTCGATGGGTTCGATAGCCTTGGTCCTCCACTGTCCCTCGCCCGCGGTCTTGGGTAATCGAGAATACTTACGAATCTCCTTATGTCCTGCACGCATCTTGTCGACTTGCATCTTGGCCTTCTGCAAACCTTGCCCGACCGCCTGCGATTTCTGTGTAACCCCCTGTTGTCTTTTTCCTTTCTTGGGCTTCTTCGCTGTCACTATTGTGAGGGATCAGTCGAAAGGCATTACGGACATTACATAATTCGCGTAGACCCACCCGGTTGGCCAGTCGCCACGGGGAGCGGCATCGGTTGAGGTTCCGTCTTCACCGCCGCCTTGGCGGTGCCACCCGAAGTCTTCTTCCTTCTTCGTTTCGGACCGACTCTGAGGCTCTCGAAGCGCTCACAGAGGCCGGTGACAGCCTCTGGATGGCGCGCCTGTATATCAGCAAGGCCCCATGCCTCACGCTAGGTACGACGTACCATCTCCTTGACCGGCTTCGCCAGCGATCGCTCTAACTACAGGGCCAGATCATCGAGCCGTGGAGTCGGTTGACGAACAAAGGACACACCTTGCGAGGTAGATGGATGCACGCTTGAAGATGGACCCTCTTGCAAGTGCGCTGTGTTTATCGGCGGGTTATCCTTGCCTTTTGTTTTCGCGGCCTTCGTCTTCGTTGGTGGAGCCCCCGCTTGTGCAGCGCGTGTTGGTTGGGTGCCTTTAGTCTTCCGCCTGTTGTCCTTCTGCGTCATCTCCATGGTCGCAGTAGCAATAACCAGCTTTCGCCATGACTGCAGGCGCGCTGCAGTCAGCAATAACGGTGCTGAGACATAGCATTAGCAGCGAAGCGGAAAGAAAGGGCAAGCGTGGTGAGAGGCTCACTATCACTATCATAATTGTCGCCTTTGCTGCGGAGATTAATCTCCTCGATGTCTTCGCGTTTTACAGACATGGGAGGCGCATTCTACTCCGTCCTCTCTATTAGTGAAGTGTGCCTAAATTAGTGGACGCGCACGTACAATCTTCTGAGTCTTAATAGTTGCGGTGTTTGGAGCCCCACTCTGGTACCCTTGTGCTGTGGAACTTTCTCTAAGCCTCGTATTGTTCGTTTCTGCATTAAGAACAGCAGGTATCGATGTAGGATTCGAGCCTAGAACAGAGTTGCGCAGTGTACCATGGTCGTCAGTGGTCTGAGTTCGCTTGCACAGTATAGCACCATAGCCAGCAGGGGCAAGAGGTCGTTTTGCAACAGATATAGCACGAGAGTCAGCCGCAGCATCAGCACCGAATTTTAAACGAGCAGCATCAACCAGACAAGAGGTGGAAGGAGAGCGAGTGACGAGGACACTTTGACACCTAGAATCGGAACGAGCGGGGGCGGGATAAGATACTGAGGGCCTTTGTGAGGCATTAGATACTACAGTAGCAGAAGACGCTCCGAGAGAATGAGACGGCCATAAGAGATTGAAAACAGTCGACGACGTAGACGCAGACTCATGACAAACACTGCTGCACGCAGCATCGTGGCGAGCACCATAGCGATCTGCCGTAGGCTTTGTCTGATTCTTCGCATGGACATGAGAATACTCTTCAGGGGCAGTAGGCACATCATGGCCAAAGTTGGTTACAGAGGGGTTCAGCGGAGCAGAAGACCCAGAAGAGCCATAGCCACCTTTAGGACCAGTCTTGTCGTCGAACGTAATACGTTTGCGCCTTTGACGCGGAGGCAGATACGAAGTTACAGCTTTCGGTGAAGAAATATCCTCAGAGAGGGTATGCGCGGTAGGCATTTGCTTCAGATAGTCAAGATTCTGGTTCTTGGCGGCACTCGAGTGGGTGTATGCGTCATCGTCAATATTCTACGCATCGTCCACTCAGGAGAGCACATCAATGCGCAGAGGAGGAGTGCTCACCTCATCGATAGGAAGCACTATAGCAGAGTCATTGTCATGTTCGAGACCTCTGGGAGTGGATGGACCGTCAAAGTCAAAGTCAGAGGAAGGAAAATCAAAGGAGAGTTCAGGCACAGAGTAGAAAGAGCTCGGCGGGGATAGCACAGGTCCTGACGAAGGCAATCTTGAGACAGAAGGTAGTTGTACCCCAGAGCATATGAGGCACAACGGGTGTGCCTTCTTGTCGTGAGCGCGAGTATGCGGTATGTGAGCAGACGCCTCCATAGCTGGATCACTTGGTTGAGACCCAGCGTTTTTCTGCGTAGATTTGGATATAAACGACGATCCGGCATCAGCTGCAGGTGTCGCTCGTTGGCGTTTCCTTCTCGGATAGTCGAGCGTTGGGGTCGGAGAACGTTCCCGCTTCACGGCAGCCTGCTTGCGTTTCGTACCCGTGCAAGAGCTTGTTTTCTGGTCTTTAAGGCTGATAGGAAGATCGTACTCGCCATCTAGCACTCGTTCTCCTTTTTTGGTTGCCCTGTATTTCCGGCGCGAAAACCAGGCGTGCACCTGCCCTGGGTCGATGCCGCGAGCCTCTGCCCACGCCTTGCGCGATGCAAGAGATGGTATTCTCGGATGGATTTCCCATGTTTCTTTAAGTTCAGCTCGGTGTACGGCAGAGAACGCAGAGAAAGAGACGGGAGTTGCTACTGAAGCGACCAAGACCCTGGGCTTGATGTCGCGAGCTTGTCCATGGCCAACAGCAGCAGTCGAGCGTGTTTGAGGCATTGACCAGACCTCTGTGTTCCAGGAGGAGAGGGAAACCGAGTAGTAGGGTAATAACAGGAAGCGTCAAAAGTACTTGGTATGCACGAGCGGAACGAGGCGAAGACCCTCCTCCTAATGAGCGCTTGATCCGAGAGAAACGCGATCACGTGTGTGAAGTACCTGTCGCGTCACCGCGTTGTCACGCACTTTTTTGAATGCGATGTTTAGACTCCGTACAGCAAGGTACATGCAGAGTAATAACAAGCACGTCAGACAGGCCCTCAGCACCCCCTCTCAGCATCCTGCAGTCTCCGATTCCGCCACCCCTCACCACAACCACCCACGGGGAGTGCTCGCGCTGCCGCACATATGGCGGCCTCCCGAGTACCCAGGTGCCCCATCCCGCCGACAGCCCACTAAGGCAGGGCTGGTTACATCCAAATAGAACCCGACGAGCCACTTGCGAGTGGCGCGGCGAGAGCGCCGGTGGAAGGAAGGGCACTATACTGAAATCAAATCACGAGGTCCCCCAAGGACCCCGCCTCCCGCCCCCCATGCGTCCAAGCATACCCCATACTGACAGAGCTTCAGGCCCGCATCGCCACGTCCGCCTCGCACGGCCGCTCCGGACCGTGGGGCCTCCCCTCGTGCCAGCAAGTTCCTTCCCCTCGTGGGTGGTGGGTGGTGGGCGACACGCCGAGAGGCATGCCTACCCTTCCGAAGGGTGAGATATCTGCTGCGGGCGTTGCGCGCGTCCCAGAGGGCTGTTCTTGCAAATGCAGAGCTGCAGGGTGGTGGTCGCCGGGGTATGGTCCAGCGCCGGGGCTTACACTCACAGTAGATTATCACCACGAGCACATTGAAGATGTCAGAGTTGGTTAGCAGGGGGGAAAAGGATCGGGTGGTGCAGTCCGTCGATGGCGGTCCCGATTGTCGGATCGAGTTGGACAATGTGACCATAGGGACAGTGAGGGCCAAGTTAGATGATCTTGACAAAGGCAGGAGGGTATGGGAAAGAAAAATGGCAGACTGGGGCCCGATGAGCGACAAGCGCCCACGGAGATAGTGGTGGTACGGGGTCAAGAAGGGATGGTCGTGATAACTTACAGATGCTCATAACCATTGCAGTATGAAGCTACAGAGCTTACATACTCTGCAGCTCCTGCACCATTTTTTAGTGTGGTTTACTTCAAAACAGCTTCTACATTGCCATATTTGTGGGTAACCATTCTGGATAATTATGATTGATGTTCTAAATATGTCTCAATCCTCTAGATGTTTGTCCCATTCTTTCATAATTGTTAGTACACTTTGTTCCGACTGTTTACACACAGTGGCAATGGCTTCCCGCATATGTATCATGGTGTCCGACATCTTGGTGTTGTTATGCACATGGTATGCAACAAATGGATTAAGGAAATTAGCAAGTACAACAAGCATAAGGTTACCAATCACAAAGCTTTTGTTACGAGATGGTAAGTAGGTTTCATGACTCGATCAACATTTGATGTTAATGATTATTCAGGCTCGCTTCATATATGGTGAATAAACATGAACTGCATAAAATAGTCATGTGGCCATAAGTTGTTTGCAGTGCCATACTGGTAGTCAATGGTATCAGCATCTCTCTCCTTATCACAAACATTGTGAACAGTGTAGGAATAATAGCAGATGTGTAAGTTTTGATATCAATTGGGGTATTCCCTACTAACCATTATAATGATCTTTATATAGACTGAACACAATTTTGCTGTCCCGACTCCTTCTCAATCTGCGACAAGTACGTCTGAACCCAGATGCAGACATCTCTAGCTTGCCAATTGTTTCGTCATTTGGCTTCGCATCCCAAGTGATTGGTCCCCTTGGTCAACCTGTTGATTATCACTCGCCCGAAGTGGATCTTACAGCTTCTCAAGAAGATGCCGAAGATGTGCAGCACTCACAATCGACACAAGACATGGGAGTAGATGAGGATGACCTGGAGCACTCGTTATTTGTTTAATAATATTATGATACACTCATGCCTTGATCACCATGACGTACAACGTAGAAATAGATCACCTATGATCTGGACATAGCAATTCATGGATCAGTTCGAATCGGGCTTCGGTGCCTCGCTCCCCATAATGAAAAAAGGTATGACCGAAACCTTTCCGCAGCTAGATACACTTGTCCAACGTCCAACAGGATCTATATCTCGTCCCTGTTAGTCCACTTACCGCTCGAGAGGATGGTCCCGCGACCTTTCATTTAAAGTCACCAGATCG
The DNA here is from genome assembly GCF_002117355.1 of Postia placenta MAD-698-R-SB12. Lineage (NCBI taxonomy): Eukaryota > Fungi > Basidiomycota > Agaricomycetes > Polyporales > Adustoporiaceae > Rhodonia > Rhodonia placenta. Next base: position 129,681 of record NW_020169837.1, on the reverse strand, counting down.
GTGGTCGATATACACCGCACGCAATCGGTCTTAAGTGACAGGCGGCCAGGCATCGTCTCGCAGGGGCACAACGTACCCGCGTGGCATGACGCATTCGCGAACGTCCAAAATGGGGACCTATCAAAACATTGTCGCATAAGACTATGACATTATATTCCGGTCACCCGTCAGCACAAGGAGTACGACTCACAGTAGATGCAGCTAGAGGTCAATACATTGGCAGAATCAATCAACCTCCGCAGTAGGTCGCTCTGGTGTGCATTAGACGATATAGATAATTAATGCAATATCTAGCTAGTATATACATCTGACAAATACGCGCATATTCAGTAGGTCACCACAACCACGAACGTATTCAGCAGGACACATACACGCTGATTAGAAACCAATCGTTCCTCATATGCACATCGGGCGATGGAAATGCCCGGCTAACCATGACTGCGTCTCTGTAGTCCGTGAGGGTGGACTACAATGAAGGAAACAAGCGCACCGGGACTGACCTCCGTGGATCGTGTTCGCTTTTTAGCATTGAGAAGATGAAAGAATGGTAATACAATATGTCCGGCCTTGCACCTTGTGATTGACACTGCCACCTGGGGCCTAGACATTTCATTGGGTAAAAAAAGATGATATCCAATTAGCAAGCAGCATGTTTTGCAAGGAGAGCGCACGGAGTCTATCTTTCGCCTTCACCTTCAGATGGGAGAAGATTCTTGAGGCGTTAGGTGGAGTGTTTTGACCTGAGAACATCGTGTATCTGTACAAAAGAAGGATTGCAGAAGGAAGGGTTATTATACTGCTGGATTGACAATAGATATGCGTGTGTCTGGGGTGAATAGTTATATCGACGCAAGAGGCGACTCACATCCCCGAACATGGCCCCACAAGTGCGCAGCACTCGTATTTTATTTGCTGGGCATCAACGAAGACCTTCTGAGATCAGAAATCAGTATATCGGTCGGTCGCACAATTGCTGAACATTTTAGACCTGGCGGAATGTTAGAATCGAGACACTTGAGCGACACCCACATTATATCCAGAACTTACGGGATATATGCGCAACCTTTGCAAATCTAGTCTTATGTACTTCGAGACGGTTTGGAATATAATACATGCTGTATGAATCCTCTGGACCGCAGAGGAAGCATATACACGAACCACTGAGGCGGGAAGGAACGCGCGCTGGTGGCGTGGGACATTGGAAGCGCGATCGATCCTATTTAGGAAACCTGCCCGCGAGATTCATCCAATTTTTACGGAGCATCCCGCCGCAGTCAAGAACGCTATGCGGTGATCCCTTATACCACTACCTGGCAGCCTTGTCTTTCGGGTCTGAACAAGGATGTGGCTGACCGCGATTCCAGGAAAGGCAAACTCGTGCTAACTTCGAATAGCTTCATCTACCTCCCAACCATCTCGTGCCCTGTAAAGAAGTCTGCCAGGGGAATAGAGCGTAGGGCATCAGGCGTTCTGGCCTCAGGCCCAGGGCGGGGGCGCGACGATCGATGACTGCGTACCTGATCGCCCATGAAATGGTGCATGAGATCGCATAAACTATCGGATCAACGCTCTGTGAGCGCTCTTGCGGAGAGCATTAATTTGACCTCCCGCCCTATGCAATGTGTACAAACTGTGTGGAAGGTCTTAGGCTGGGTACGCTCAGAGTCAATCACACTGCACCGTTGTCCGATCCCAATGGAATCCATCGAGATTGGATTGGTATCGTTTATGTAGGCAGTTATAGAACACTGCGTGGATCTTGGTCCCTTGCCAAGGAACGGTGCGCTAGGTCGGTGGCTGTCGCGCCTTCAGTACCCGTGGTTTGTACTGTCAAAGTTTTCCTTGGCGCGGGACCATCCTCTTGAAGGTCGGTACCGTCTGTCGTGTGGACCAGGGTCAGCGTTCCTGGCATAAATACTGACCATCCCGTCCGATCCTGCGTTGACGTTCCTCGACCTCCTGTCCTGCGACTTCCTCGCGCGTAGAGACCCGCACTCCTTCCACACCTCACCGGTGTCACCGCCTTCCGCTCCTTTAAGCATCAAGCGTACCGACTTCAGATATGTGCTCCTTCAATTTCTATGCCGTGTTCGCTGCACTCCTCGTCGCACCTGCCCTCGTCGGCGCCAGGGTGCCCGTTACACGCACTTCCATGCGCGAGACAGCAGCCAATCCTGCCGCTGTGGGCCTCGCGCCGCTCGCGCTCGCGCACAGAACCCCCTTGACGAACGCACAGCGTCTTGCACGTGGCCTCACGCCCAACCGCCCGCGCTTCAACCGTGCCGGTGCGTCCTTCCCCCTTTTCTTTCCCTCGTCTCTGAGACTGACCTGGGGGGCTGATCACCACAGCGCGCGGGAATCTCGCTCCACGTGCGTCCGCCACGCCCGACCCGACGCCCTGCCCTGCGGTCACAGGCACCATCCAGGTTACGGGTGCCGGTACGGGCACCCCTGCGTTCATCTCGCGCGTCCCGAATGCATTTGGCGAGTACGCTGTCACCACTGACACGGCTGATGCGCTCATCGTGCAATACACGGACTGCGCGGACGCCAGTGTGATCGATCTCGCGACGCTCGTGAGTATGAGAGCGCATCGTCGGCGAGACCGACGGTACTACTGACTGACCGAGTGATCAATTGGTTGACTGACATGCGCATGCAGAATGGAATTGCGGATGTGCCGTACCTTGGCGCCATCACGGGCTTCGCGACCGCGCTCCAAGACCTAAGAAGGGGCTCGTCCGCGTACGCGTATATCGGCGGCACGGATCAAAGTAAGAAGTTTGTCATCTGCGGTCCGCTTTCGGCTGAGCGTTTCCACAGCGGCTCCCGGTGCCACTCCACAGGCCGTCTCGAACTCGTTCATGGCCGCCACCGGCGACCAAGAAGAGGCGGAGAGCGCGTTGTGGACGCTTAACCGCACTACGGGCGCGCTTAGTGCGCAGTGGGTGAACATCGATGGCAGTACGTCCGCGGCTTCTTGTTCGTTTTTCATTGAGTAGTAAGTACTGACGCTCGGACAGGCAAGCCTGAGACGATTATCGTGTACTCGCCCGAAAACTTCCTGGTCATCACGGGTGATCCCACCATCTTCGGCGCGTCGTTCGGCACAAGCCCCGTTGTGGTGCGTTGCCGTGCATTGTCATGCAGCAAATTGCGTGCTCATTGGGGTTACATCCACAGACACTTACCTTCGTTGCGGCATGATTGCTCCCGACTGCGGGTCGGAGATTTCCCAGGCCAACCTAATAAATACCAAGTGTAATGACATCCATTTCTCGCACGAGAGGCTTCGCGGAGCGGAGGGGTTCACAAACAACACAACTGTGGAGGTGCCAGTGAGCAGCTATTCCGGCTTTCGGTCAAATTTGATAGACATCGCACCTTACATCAACTCAACACAATCTGTCAGAGTAAAAATGTTTTAAGTTTTTGGCTATATCATTGCATTCGCTCAGGGAAGCACGCCTGTGGCTCATCGCGACAACAATACTCGATGGATTTTGATGGGGATGATCATCATAGATGTTTCGCCCATACAGAAGCAGTTTTTATGATCTCTTGTCTTGGATGACTTTGTACACTTTGCGCGAACGGCCGTACACAACCATCGCGTAACGCGGATGCAGGGCTGTGTTGGCAGACCCAGGTCGCTTTCCCTGGTTACTTAAGAAAGTAGGCAGTTCTGCAGAAGCCCTATCCGCGCAGGCCAGTACGAAAATTGATACGCACGTAACGTAATTTCAATTTGAATATTTGGTCCTGGTCTACGTTTTCGCCGCTCAAGCTCTTACAACAGCCGGACATAGTATCTCGGACGGATGACACAATATGACCGTTCCATACGCTTTTAATCTTTGTCTGGGGATTATACCAGACTGTCGAGTCCAAGGATAGTACGCGTAGAAATAGGTACCGCGCAGAGAAAACACCAAACTGTTGCAACCGAGTTAGTTTGAAAGGATGAGGTGCAAGCCCGTGTCTCAGAGAGGACAGGCGTGGGAAGGATGTTGGCGCTCGTTGACGCAGGTTGAGACCGGCGCTATCGTCCTTGTTGAGCCTCTCACGACTTCAATGACAATTGCAACTCGCATTTCTTCTTCAGCCTTATATTTTGACAGAGATTTGGATGTTACATCAGTGACAAACTCTAAGTATATCATTCTGTGCAGTTCATCGCAAAGGGCGGGGGTATCTACACTGGAACGTACAGCCTTGTGTCATCTGCTGGTGAGCATTCTACTTTCGTCCTTGTCGGAGAAGCGGAACAATGCACACTGTGATCACAGGCTTTGGTATGGTCACAGAATGTACCCTGAGAATCATCATATTCCTCAAATGAAGAAGTACACAGGGCAGACCACGAGTACGGCAACATTAACGCAATATCTACGCACGGCGGCGATGTTGAATGCTAACTCATTCCAGACCCTAAAGAGCATGCGATCTGGAGCGCGCCTACGTAGGCGCGGATTATGCTTCGACAAAGGTGAGTGTCTGTGATCGTAGGTTCGTCAACAACTCGCGCATAAAGAGGGGCATGTGAGGACGCACCACAACGGAGCCTGCGCCGTATGTCGTCCTGAACGCTGCGGGATTGCCCGTGAGGAGCAGGAAGTTCTCCGGCGCATAGTACACGATGCTTGTCGCGGGAGTGCCTATCGACGAGCGCGTCAATGTCTCGCAAATCTCCACGAAGAGGCTGTCTTACTGCGGTCGGTGTTCGACCAGTGCGCGCTGAGGACGCCCGTTGTGCGGTCCAAAGTCCAAATTGCGCTTTCGACATCTTCCTGTATGCCGGTTGTGAACGTGAACGAGTTCGGGACGGCCTGCGGGGTGGCACCGGGGGCCGCTGGGGCAGAGGACTCAGCACGACGTGCTGGATGAGACGGGACCGGCTTACTTTGCGACGTCCCGCCGAGGTACGCGTACATGCTCGAGCCGGGCCCGAGGTCGCCCGATGGGCTCGAGAAGCCAGTGATGCCGCCGAGGTGCGTAAAGTCCGCAATGCCGTTCTGCACCACGTATACGCGCATCACTTGTCAGTCAGCCGCACTGCACAAAGAGGGGGATACTCACGAGCGTAACAAGGTCCGCCGATGCGGCGCCCGCGCAGTTCGCGTACTGCACGAGCAGTGCGTTGGCAGCGTCAGTCGTGACGCCATACTCGCCGAACACGTTAGGGACGCGCGAAACGAAGGTGCTGGCGCTGGTCCCCGCGCCTGCGACACGGATAGTGCCAGTCATGGTAGGACAAGGATTCGGGTCGGGGGCGGCTGACGCGCGTGGGGCGAGGCCTCGGCGGGCTGCGAAGATCCTGCATGTCAGTCGAGACGGAGAAGAGCGCGGAACGGACGCACCTGCATGGTTGAAGCGCGGGCGGTTTGGCGCGAGACCCCGCGCGAGACGTTGTGCGTTCGTCATAGGCACACGCTGCGCAAGCGCGAGCGTAGAGAGGTCGCCGGTAGCAGGGTTGGGCGCCATGGTCCTATTGGTGCGCGTAGGTGCAGACGTGTGCGGGATGGGCAGAACGGCGCCAACAAGGGCGGGCGCGGCGAGGAGAGCGGCAAGGACGGCGGAAAGCTTGAAGGTGCGCATGGCGGACTTGCGTGCTTGGTGCTTAAAGGAGCGGAAGGCGGCAGGGCCGTGTGTAGGTGGGATGCTGGAATGAGCGTGGGTGTCCGCCGCGACGCGGGATTGTGGGGGAAGGAGACTAAGGACTGTCGAAGGAGAGCCGGCGTATATATATCGAAGAGGCGGACATTGCGGCTGACAGTCAGCCGCAGGCTGCAGTCGACCTTGCAGAGCGCGGCTTTCGTGTCAGCCGCTTGCGATAGCAGAAGATCGTTGTTCAGCCAAGATTCAAATGAAGCGCGCGAGCTACAGGTATCATAAAGCCGTTTTTGTATTATGTGGTTTGTGGTGTTACGAACCGCGGTCAAATAAAATGGGTTTCTTCGTGGCCACGAAGATTGAAGCAAGTGCAGCTAGAAGAAACGCTTGGCGCATATTCGATTGTATAACGACCAATCAAGTGAACCGTGTTTGCCCGACGACCTGGTAGATCCTCGGTGTAACAACCTGTTTGTGTCGCTCAAACAGGAAGGATGCCTTCCTAAATGGGACTAAGCGAGCGCCCATTGTTGGTCAGTTTGGTTCTCCGCTGCGTTCCCACTGTTCTCTTTTCGCGTTCACCACCACCAGCTAGATGGCAGACGCTGCCACTCGCTACCTATATCGTAGCACATATTTCACGCAGAACCGCCATTAAATCTAGTGCTTTCACACTGCCCAAGCTGATAATCGCTTTGTTTTAGCAGCGACTTTAGCCTGTTAACGCCACAATCTTGCATTGCGTAGTGGGTGCTTCAAAAGCTTGAAATGGCAACGCAACACATCTCCGAACTACTCGGATCGTACAATAATCTCAACTGTAACCATAAGGTGCGTCCCTCTTCGGGATCAGGGGATGTACAGGCTGCGAGTTCGCACAAAGATTATCCTCGTTGGAGACCCCGGTGTCGGAAAGTCGTATGTCTTCCTAAAGCTTTCTTGTGCGTATTACTGACGCATCTGACTCTGCCGGATTTCTCAGCGATCGTATGTACCTTTTCTCTTTCTCGCACCGGTGGCATCATTCAAGACGCGTATGCCTGCTACGATATTGTAGTGCTCGCGCGTTTCACCCGGAATGTCTTCGATTCGCAGCCGCGCAAGACGTATGGTATCAGTGTCGAGATGTACTCCATGCCAATTGACGGGAATGTACTGAAGACGTGGATATATGACATAGGTGAGTTTGAAATTCGGCCGGGCGAGGCAAGAACAGAATGCTCATGACTCATAATCTCAGCCGGACGAACTGATACTTATGATGCACGACCTGCTACGTGAGTTGTACCGCGTCAATTTTCTTCCCTTCCGCTCCTGCGGACTGCAGCGCTGCGCCGTACGAAGCTTCCGCTCGAGATTTTACTATTAGTGAATGCTATGTCTGACTTACCGTTAACCAGAAATATTGCATGCGCTGTTGGGGCTTTACTAGTCTACGACATCTCTAATCGCAGGACGTTTGAGCACATGCAAACGTGGCTCAAGGAGGTACGGGATCATGCAGATAGCGACGCGGTCATCATGCTAGTTGGAACCAAGACGGACTTGGTGGACAAACGCCGAGTTTCGACACGGGAGGGAGAGGCGTTCGCTGGTGCGTCTTGCGAATAAGGTATATAAGTACTAAATTGGGATTGAACTTCAATAGCGGGGAACGGCCTGAGATTCATGGAGACTTCAGCGGCAGACGCCACGAATGTTGAAAACACTTTTCATACGCTTTTCACCGGTACGGCCATACCGCACATCTTGCTCAGCTGTGTAGCTCAGTGTTCTATGTCCGCAGATGTTTATCAAGCTATATCCAAACCGACATTCAAGACACGGAGAATCAAGCATTTTGAGCGTCACTCTCGGGTAGGGCTTTGGTGTTTAATCACTTACCTCAACTATGTGATTGGTTAATACATGATTACCAGATCCTTGTTGTTGGGGACTCAAGCGTCGGCAAAACGTACGTTGTTTAAATTTGTGTGCCTCTTATGTCGCTGAAGCCTACGAATTACGCCGAATTGGTAATCAAAGAAACTGTGCGTGGGATCCCTGTTACGATTTTCAACAGTGTTGACACTTCATAGTGATATCACGTTTCTCGTGCGATGAGTTTTGCCTCGCCATAAGACCAACGCTTTCCATGAATCAAGAAAGCAAGCCGGTCGAAATTGCAGGAGAGCAGATACTAGCGCATCTATGGGATCTTAGTATGTGCCGTTTCCTTGTCTCGTTTCTTCCGCACATCCCTTTATATGATGCACTGGAATATACATTTTCTCTGCTTCTTCGCTTCGTGAATCAAGCGATGCTGAAATAGCTATGTCTCAGGTGGCCAAGATGAGGACCCCATGCTTATGACCAAGTAGGATCTAATGTCTCTATCGGGGCTTGCTGTATTGATTATTTCTCAGATTTTGTCGCTCTGCTTCGGGAGTACTGTTGGTATACGATGTGTCCAATCGCAACACATTCCAGAACATTCCGAAGTGGTTGGAGGAAGTACGCAAGAGCGCGCAACCTGGCACTCTTATTATGCTTGTGGGCAACAAGACCGATTTGCATCATAGGCGTGCAGTATCAATGGATGAGGGTCAAGCATTCTCAAGTGTGTCATTGGTAAATGCAATTCATGTTTGATCATTGTCTGATGCTAGCCAATAGTGGATAACGGACTCTTATTTATGGAAACATCGGCATTGGACAGAGTAAATGTAGAGTCTACTTTCCTGATGCTTCTGACTGGTATGTCAATGGGACCGGCGCAATAGGCCTCAATCTGATGGGTTTATCCCCCTAGCCATTCATCCCGCTACTTCCAATGTGCCCAGGCAGCCTACAATCGAGTCAGTGAATGAGCCGGTACGCACATTCATACTACACGAACCAAAAACAAGGACTAAGGAGGACAATGCCTATCAGATTGAGATACAAGATAGGAAGGGCAATGGTATGTACACAGACGGTGCTATCTATCACATATAAAATTAACCCCTAAACGCACTTTATCAGCTACGAGCATATTGACCAGCCAACCGCATCAGGACCACTTCGATTACATCATCAAGGTATGATGACGCGGCTTGAACTTCTGCCACACACTCGATCTTCACATATATTAGGTCGCTCTTGCGGGAGCGAACGGTGTCGGAAAGACGTGAGTCACCTGCAAAGCTTGTGTTGAATACATTGTCACACTCCTGATTTTCTTCTCCCCCCAGGAATCGTGCGTCGGCAGTCTGCAGGTCATATGGCCAGGTACTTATTTCTTATACCTCCCACGTAGTGGCATCGCGGTTTGTAAAGAATGAATTCACCACCGAGGCACGGCCAACCAGCTCCGCAAATGTTATGACGCGGACAATCAACATCGAGGATGCGGCGGTCAAAGCAGACGTCTGGGACACTGGTAGGTGACAGTTTTTGCTTGGCCATGTTTATCTTTCACTCGTGGTGTGAGGGTCGCTCCACGATAATTGATGCTACGAGGAAGGGCCAGAACCATGCTGAATCTAGCGTTCTCCAGCTGCTTTGCAAATGGGTAGACATGCACACGGGTGAGTAACATGTACCAAGGTTCTATAATGGCTGTCTTCATGCGAGAGATAGGTGTTTCCAAGATACCCACGGGGTGCTCTTGGTGTATGATATATCCACCACTAACTTCGGGTTTTTGGAGGTTGAGCGCGAGCTCGAACAACTGCGCACCTACATACAACCAGATACCATAATCGTTCTTGTTGGGAACAAAAGTGATTTAGTCGACGAACGTGTTGTGCCAGCAGATCGAGCGCAGGACTTTGCGGGTAAGTGCGGAGTGTGTGCAAACTTTCAGACTTGATACTCATTTATGTCGATAGAGAAGAACGGCCTACTATTTGCGGAGGCATCTGCGCTGAACGGCTCAAATGTCGAGTCCATCTTTCGAAAACTCCTGATCGGTATTTACGCGGTATCATTATGATAGGTCAGAATGCTGATGCTTCTGTGCATTCTTATTATGCAGATATTTACCATGTTTTCCTCGCAAAAGAGGTCATGGGTATTGATCATTCGCCAGTGTCAATACCCAACACTTCCCACACCAAGACACCTGGCAGAGGCATTGCTGACAATTGTGAAGGCTCTGTCGAGGCAAGCGCCGCTCAACCTTCGAAAGAGGCCGCATCGATAGGCCGAGTGCGGTCTGCTGGGTCTTCGATTCTGCTCTCCATGAGGTCTTGCTTCAGCTCGCGGCCAAAAGCATGAACTCTTGTACGTCTGAGCCTGCGTATATCGTAGTGTAGGTCAAGTTATCTGAAGAAGAGCTGTTATGGGATGCGGCCGCACCCCGTCACCTGGGACAAACAGTGCGGCATATACCCTGATCTCCGTAGAGAATGATGGACGGAATATGCTTGCATAGGCCCAAGCAGGGATAAAAGGCTTGCATACATATATATATAGTAGGTCAGGATACATAAATCTGATATCTGAATCGATCATACGGCGTCGGATCGATGGTGCATGGTGCTTTCCGCACTCACTCGCATGTCAAGACATATGTGATTAAGACGTTACCATACGGCAGGAGTGGTTAAGTACGTGGCAATCTACCACCTCAGCAATGTGGAGGATTTACTACTGATACTGTAAGGTGGGCGCCAGTGTACGTGACTCATGCAGGAGGAGCCCTGCGTGCTTCTTTCAAGTATTCTCGGGAGTCATGACAAACTACGATCCCCGAGCACTGTGCTGCAATTTCTTCGTATAGCATTAGACATGCTAAACTGTGTTCAGGGACCTAGAACAGCTAATCGGCTGTCCGTTTCACGGCGCGGACTATACTGCTCGAATAGGACACGTGTGTATACGTACAACTCTAGGCAACAAGCTGCACCTGCTCCAAATACTCTACATGCATGTTGATAGTCCCCCAAACGGTAAACGAAGAGGTGACCGCTCACACACACCGCCTTATGTCTAAAAAGCTTGCGTCTTACCATCACCTTAATAGTTTCAGACGACATTTATTGCAAGATAAACGACTGCTCGCCTTGGCGCCCACTCGGATAGAACGTGCACTTGTCGGAACCTGGGATTGTAATAAGCACATGCCATCGTATTTGGCATTTTTGTAGTACCTCGCAGACTCTACACGAGTCAGTCCTTGAAAAATTGGAAACCCCCCTATGCATTATCTCGCATCGCATCATAAGTACTGCAAGCTTCAATTGTCAATCGATCTTTCGCATCATCAAGCCTCCCAGTTTACTCAGTCACTTACATCGCATTCAGCTTTGTACCATGACCTATCGTGTATCAAGTAGAAGCTCGCTTTCCAGTACAAGCAGGACTGCCGCATGCCCAATTTTTACGGTCTCTACTACTTTCGCATACCTTCAACGTCAAAATTCACCTGCAGTGTTTTTTGATTGCTCCTTAAACAAACTCTATCTGAACACTTCGCTGAGCCGTCTGGCGCGATGTGCTCAATACTCAAAGCTTCTACAGTGAGTGTGTTGAAGTTTGTCCGAGTCCCGAAGCGAGAACGATCGACAAAGATATATCGCGTCTGTCTGAGCGCTGTCAAACGCGTAAGGAAAATTTAGAGAGGCTCGCGTCACTGCTTATCTTGCCGACGTTGAGAAGGCGCCCACGGTAAGCGATACGACTCAATACTAGGTACATTCAAAATTGCCGCTTAAATCTCGCTGGAAAGGAAGCGACTTTTCGCTGCTATTGAGCGCCCAAATGTGGCTGAAGGTCGCTGAAACGTCGCTGAAAGCGTCACGAATGACTAAGCGTGATGCAGCCGTGATTTGATCACGTTTTCGACTCGCGAAGGGCTGACCAGCCAATCAGGTTGGCGAATCATGCAAGCGTGACATGGCCGTAAGCCAGAATCTGCGAGCGCTTGCGACGAGCAGTCGCTTATTTGTCGCTTATTCTCGAGGGGAGTTCAGATTCTGCTCGCTGCTTTTGGCCGTTTAAATGTCGCTTGTTTTCCAGCGAGGTTTAAGCGGCAATTTTGAATGTACCTACTCAGTACTTCATGCCGATTGAAATGGCCGACAACTTGCCGGGTACTCTGCGCTCGATGCGGATCTATATAAAGCTCGCTGCATGAACAAAATGGTTGTTCAGGCTCCCAATTCTTTACCACGCACTCAATGGCTCTATTGAGAATATCTTTGCTGGCTATTAGCACTGCGTGCACATATGTCTCCGTTACAGCTCCTCAGCCGCAGGTTCAAGCCATATCACGTCCCTCAAACGTTGGAAGATATGAGAGATTATTCTCAGCAACTTCCCGAATACGTTGTCAGAGCATGAAGGTAGGGCTCAGTACAGCAGTTTATACATTGGTCTAACCATGCGATGGCATAGCTGCTCATAACAGCGGTCTTCATAATTGAGCTCTCCGTGGCAGTTGCAAAGGAATACCCCGATTCGCCAGGCACATGGCTGATATTGGGTTTGCTTGCTCAAGGTACAGCGACCGCTGCAGACGGGCTTCGCGCCTCTCCTCTGTTCCTAGTTGGCTGCGCCCTCACCGTCGTCAGCACGTTAATTCGCTTTCGGTGCTACAAGACGCTAAGTCGTTTCTTCACGTACGAAGTCGCTATAAGGCCTCAGCACCGGCTTATTACGGACGGCCCGTATGCATATGTACGACATCCAAGCTATACGGCATTGTTGTTCTGCCTCGTCGGGCTCAGCGTGTGCCACGGAAGCAGCGGGTCCTGGATGAGGGAGTGCAGGATCCTGGATACACCAGGCGGATTAGCTCTGGTTGCCCTCTACGCTGCATATGCGCTGCCGGTGACGGTTGCCTTCCTAAGGCGGGCTCCCTTGGAAGATACTTTGCTGAGAAAGGAGTTCGGCGAGCAATGGGAGCAGTGGGCTGAGAGAGTACCGTACAGGCTGATACCATTCGTATGGTGACCGTCTACTCATAGTGTAAGTGGACATATTATCATTATATGCGCCGTTTCTGACTGATGGGACTGTAGAGATAATGCTGTTGTCTGCCCTACGGGACATTGTGATATCGGGTCGATGATCAAACCAGGAGGTCATAGTCCGGATGCGCAGCGCTAATTTCTTCTCCATGCTCGGCACGCGCTCAGATATCATGAGACTAGTGTGAGACTAGTGGTCACTATGATAGTCACGATTGTGTACGCATACCTGTCGGACGCCCTCAGTACATGTCTGGGTCATATCAGGGCGACAGGGCCAGAGCTGCATTATACTTGCCTCGGAGTGCATGCCAGACGCAGGCTGTGACAAATAATTTCGCCTTCATCGGCTCGCTTCGAAATGTCGGTCGATAGCACAGCCCATCGCTGAATAGCGACGGGCGTTTCATCGCCGGACAGTATCTTCCTTCTAAGATACGGCAGGCATCATGGGATCGAGTAGCGATATGTAGTTCACACACGGCCATGATGAGCGCTGAAAACTTAATATCACAGTTAAATTCCTGGACTGCGGCTTCCATATCATCAAACCTGTAGATGGAACTCAATGTGTGCGCAAGCGTACCTCCGGCGACAATCAGCGGGCCATGGAGATAGCTGTTTACTTTGGTAAACTGTGGCTGTGACGATACCATGCCGAATTCCGCATCAACCCCGCTTGCGTGCAAACGTTATCTGGTATGTCTGATGATATGGAATCAGCCAGATCGGGCGCAGAGCGCAACAGCGGTCTTAGATTCGGCTGAGATTTGGATGACGGGTATGAAGCTATTAGTGCCGATTAGCAATGAAGCACAATGCAAGATACATGATCTGTACTGCGAGGATTATCAATTACAGTCTCGTGTGCATACTGACAAATAATCCCACTTATAACAGAAACCCTGGCAGTTCAGGTCGGACACGTTCGTACATACTGTGAGAGAGGGATAGAGTCAACCGATGCCGAGGGCTTCGGCTCAGCCTGTCAATTTTATTTCGGATAGCCTTTCGTGAAACCCTCGCGAGTAGTGTGCTGAGCTTTCTGCGATTGCGATGTGAGCTGTTGACCCTTAACACTGAAATATGTTACTGCACGTACCTCAACAGCTCTACCAGACGAAAGGTATCATCCTGTACGGCACCCGTTTCGACCACTGCTCCCATTCCTTCCCGAATTCGCGCTTCAAGAGGGCATCTTCCAGTGGGGCGCGCCGCAAAAAGCCGATCGTGACAGATGAGATGGACAAGGCATATAGCCCCATGACTGTCTTGCCAGCCACAGTGTCCAAAAGACCGGACTCCCTCATCCAGGAGCCAGGACACCCGTGGCAGATTCCCAGCCCGATCATGGTAGCAATCCAGGCTGTGTAGCTGGGGTGCCGGACATACGCATATGGGCCCTCAGTGACGAGACGATGGTTGTCTCGAATAGAAACCTCGAAAGTGAAGAAGCGGCCGAGAGTACGGTAGCAGTACATGCGGAGGAGACCGCCCAGCGTCGCGAGAGCGCAGCCTACCACAAAACTGCGGGTGAAGCGAGCCCTGCTGGCGAGTATCGCAGACCCTCGCACGAGCACGCGAAGAATTTGCTGCGAGAAGGGGTGAGAGGGATAGTTGCGGGCAAGGATGACTGCAATCTCCAACAGGCCGGCGGAACAGAGGGAGTACTATAGTGAGGCGCAACGAGATTAGCTCATAGTCGGCAGTTGGAAGGAAACTGATTTACTCTCAAAACCTGAGCATGGACTTTTGAAGTCGAGGAGAAAATCTGTTCATAGGTTCCGACAGTCTGAGGACGCTCAGCTGGAGGCACCTGGGGCTGAGGTGGGTTAACGGTCGTGTAAGCACCGAGTGTTGCGGCCACAATGGCGGGGATCTTGGTCAGAGACATCGTCACCGCAAAGAGAAGGAGTTCGAAAGGCAGAGACTGCTTGATGACACACTTTATGTTTCAGCAAGGCTTCGCGACGTGGGAAATAGTCCCCTTCCGCCCCTGAGCCCATCGGAGATTAGACAAGCGGCAGGAGAATATTCGCAGTCTACAGGCCACATGGACATCATCTAGCGCTGCAAATGTGGTGGCGAGGTTTTCCATTTCTTGGCGGCCATGGAATTTGTATCAGAGGATATACGCACAAGTTTGAAGCTGAAAGTAATGCGGATTGTATTGTAGCGGCGAGCGTTGAATGAGGCTGCGCAGTCTCGCGAGACCTGTCAGAGAAATCCAGTCATATCGCAGCTGACCCGGCTGAGCGATAGACGGAGAAATGGAGGGCATCTAAGGTTTAAGTACCGAAGAATACATAAATGACAAAAGCGATCATGCCGAGCCCAGTTAGCGCCGAAGCATGACGCGTCTCAAAACGCTATGAGTAGGGGCAACGCCTATTCGAAAAGCGTCCCCTGTCACGTGACCTGGACGCGCGGAAAAAGCGGACGCGACATGCTTGTCGTGCCCTGGCTACTGGTACAGTGGCCATAAAATCAGGATGATATTTGTGTAGTTTGTCATGTACATAAGGAGTGTATATGCACTGTTATAGAGCTATTTACAGTGTGTGCGATGAGCAATTAGGTCAGGCATGGAATGAGCCATCTGCAGTGGGGGAGCGTAGGCTATGTACGAGATGTTCATGCGAGAGATCGACCTCTCTGAGGTGCGCTACTGTAGCTGGAGTCGATGATCGGTCTATAGAATTTTAATCAGCCCTCCAATTGACTGAGTGTTGCCCATCTTCGGGTCAGTTTACTGATGAGAAGCAAGAAGTAGTACTACGCACCTGAAGGGTTTCTTACTCTTCTGAGCCTTGTCTCTTTACCATTCAACACTCCTGAGAGACCACTTCACGCCATCTAACATGTTCTGCAAGTTCCTCCAAGACACCCACTTCCATTATGCTTGAGCTTAGACAACATGTTGGGCTGTTCTTCCAAAGGACTGAGGTACAATTGCCTGAGCATTTGATAAGTATTGTGTTAGGGAGGGGTGCTGCCAGAAGATGTCGATGAGTATCGGACTCTGCGCCTTGCAGAAGATGCAGCAGCACCAAGTGGTTGAACATAATCTACTTGGTCCTGAGCCTTGCTCCGTGGATTAGAGACAAACCCTAGTAGATAGTGACCCATACACAGCCGTAGACCAAGGTGAAGCTATCAAAACACATTCCGGTCCATCTAGAAGAGAGGGAGCATGGAGGGTACTATTGCTGAGCATGTTGAGGCGTGCGCGACCTGCTTACGTAACACGTGTCGTGCTCTCACAATGAGGTGCACTTTCCGACGTCTCGCTGCACTCCGAACATCGCGGAAAAGGTGTCACAAGCAGCTCGGGGACCCACTCAAGAAAGTCTTCAGGATGGATTTTTTTCAAACATATCTATTTTACAGCTACAGAAAATAAGCCCCTGGAAGGATAATTTGGAAGATTCTATCCAGAAGACTTTCTCAATAGCGATTTTACATGATTTACGGATGGCTGACCAGAATATTTGGAGTATGAGGAACCAGAGAAAAGTGCACCTCATTTTGCGCCCACTTTGCGAGACGCGGCAAGCGTGCCACATGCAGACACATCAGAGTTTAAATTGGCTGAGCGTTGCCCCTACTCAAATGCTATGGTGCACACTGCTTAGTCACCACCTAAAATGTGCAGTGGCCAAATCGGTTGGGCAGTTGTTCACCACTAAGCGCCCGTGGCCATGGGGTAATATATTGTATAGAGTATAGCATACTACTTACTTATCGGGATACAGCAGTGCCACAGCTGTGTTTGACCACAAATCATTTTGTTAGAAGAACCTTCAGCTCGATGAGACTCAAGTCAAGAGACATGTTGTGCATTTTATTGCCAAAATACCATTTCAAGCTCAATTGTATTGAGTTGTTCTGGGGTGCAATGAAGCAATACTTGCATGAGAACTTGTTGGAACAAGCTGTTCAGATGTCGTCAAACGAGCCATTCCGGGGAGTAGGAAGCCCACGTAGCAAACGTGCAGGGTGCTTCAATAATGGCACACTACTTAAATACAGGAATTCTAGTCTACATTGTTCCTGACCGGGTACCGGTTAACGAGCGCAGCGGCTTGCCCGTCGGCCGCAGATCCCAAAATTCAACAGAACTATCATTATATATTGCAAGCCCTTGAGGCTAACTTATTGTAAGTTTGTGCTTCTGTCGACACCGAGACCATCCATCATCAGGAACACCATTCAGTGTGGTGGATGAATATATGCCTGTTGATCAGAGCTTGAGACACACAGTAACTGGTGAATCAGTTCAGCTCCAGACAATACACATCTTTTTGATGCTTAGATACCGCTTTAGGAAGCATATTATGTAATACTTACTGAGTATAGACATGTGCATGTGATGTGCACGTGATGTGGCCAATTTCAAGTGACCATCTTGGGCAATTTCGACTTTCATGAAAATCCATTTAGTAGGATTGGTCCTAGCATGATTTAGGGCATTTCTACTAAAGGGATAAGTATCTGGGGGAAATTTGAATGCCACAGAAAGTTTGCACAAAACAGGTGGCCTCTAGGTTGCCCGCACTATAGGGTATGGTGAAATAGGTACAGCGACCTACTTAACCGGCTAATTAGCCCAGGCCTATGCGAGAGGTCAATTTAACCTAGGTAATTTATGGCTAATTAGCCAGTATAGAACATAGGCTGACAAGCACGTCCAACAACTAATGTAGCCTTTATTCGACTGTAAAATTGTCCACACAAACACCTCGACAGCACACGATCACTACCATTTATCCCAGTCCAATGATCCATCACTACTGCTCGCTTTCGACACATGTTTTACTCTAACCTTGTCCCTTGGACGCGGTACTTCGGGACACTTGTTGGCAAGAATCTCCTTCAAAAATAGTGCATTGAGGTTGACGAGGTCAGAGACTACAAACTTGTCTCGACGTTCATCCTTGTAGTTGGGAACATCCTCGAGGAGGTCTGCAGAGATGGGAGAGGATGGTATGTCGGGCCCACATTCGCTGTCTTGTGCTTGTTTGGCATGCCAGCTAGGGGCACAAATGGTCTCGTCCATATTGTGCCAGCTAACAGTCAGTGCCTTCTTTGTTGACTACAATGATATAGTGTTCATGTTAATGTATTAGTTTGACTATGTTCATTGACGCACCTGGGGGTCCCAGTGATACCACTGTCTGATCTTAATGTAGTCCGAACATTCTGTTTCGAACAACGTGATGAATTGAGCCATGTGATTGTCAACATAGTCCTCTCATCTGCCATTGAGTTGGGGACTACTGAATAGAGCTTGATTGCGAGTGCCTGCTATAGCATGAGCGGTAGCTGGCATCCGAGCAGATGCCTCGCTTACCCCTAGTACGTGAGCATCATCATTCTGCTGCATCTTCACCCACCAACTACACACGGACATTCCTTCACGCAGTGCATGTGAGAATGGATTGCACTTCTTGGCATATGCCTTCAGCTCTGACTTGAGAGCGTTGAGAGCTGCACCAGGTGTCAGGTTAGCAAGACGTGGATTGCGCAGCTGCATTCCGGTATGAATCTCATCCGGTTTTGCATCAATAAGGTTCCCGTATTCATTTCTAAGGATGCGTTATAGGCAGAGACCAACACATTGTAAAACCAGGTCCTCAGTTGTTGAGCTTCGAGTTGGCTCATGCACCTTGTTAGCAATGGGCTGTGATAATGGTATCCTGATGGGCGGTATCTCAAGTGGATTGATGCTGGATGACTTGAAGATAGGTGTTCCTCTGTAGCCTTAATATCTACATTGTGAGCTTGTGTATCGTCAGCTCAGTAAAATAATGAACATACATGGATCAAGAAAGAATGCAGTAATATATATGCCTTCACTTCCATCATCAATCATCCCTTTGTATTGTTGGTTTGTGATTGCGTGGACATCGCTGATAGTTGACATCTCCAAATGGGCTCAGTTGTGAATGAACAGGTTGTGCAACTGCGTGATGATGCCAGGCCAGAAGACAAAGACATCAGAGGCAGTTGACAAGGATGACTCGAGACATTTAATTGCTTTTGCATAGGGGGAGGTTACCGCAATGAACATTTTTAAGCTGAGTTTGAACTGTAATGTCTCATGGGTATTTGGCTCAAATAGGTGGTTTCTTGACTGACACAGCGCTGGTCAGTCAATGTAGATGTAATATATTGTAAATGACCTACCACAATTTCTATATTAAGCTCACGTTGGGCAACAATCTTCCGGAAAGCTGGAAGACATTCCCATACAGAGATTGTGGTCCATGTCAGTGTAGTGAACTGAGTATCCCCAATTGCTGCGAGCCCTATAGTAATGTTCAGATATTTGTGTGCATCATTGAAGTGCTCCATCATGTATGTCAATTTGTTCATGAATGCCAAGATTGCTCTCATGTCAGAGATCACCTGCATTTCAGTATCTCAGCCTGAACATACAAGGATGATGACATAATATGGCAGTGAGGTGCATACATCCTTGAATTCAGGAAGCTCTGAGATCTGACCTAATGCGAGATTCATCTCATAACATGAGTCTTGCATGTTGAAAATGTGCGTAAACATCGTGCATATCAGCTGCCAAGCCTTCCGGGTATTTCCTGTGTTATCTGACATGATGCCAGAGAACCTCTCAGCACCAACACCTGCTATGATCTGAAACATATGTAGTCAAGCTCTCGCCTTGTGTAATCAATGTTGTAGAGATATGTGAGTAACACACCTCTTGCAGGATTTCGACAATATAATTTGCGGTATGGCTAACACGGGAGGTATCATTCAGGTCCATCAGAAAGACCCGGCGCTCTGGTGTACTGATATGAATAGTATAGACACCTTTTGGCTTCCGTGTCTTACCCCTGTCGAAAGATAGTGTGAGGTCTTGCTGTGTTTTAAGGAGCTCTATAGTTTGAATGTGAATGTAGGTTGCCTCTTTGGGAATAAGATGATTGCGGAGGGTTGTCGATGATGGGGATCCATAAACCCCACGACCAATGATGGTCACAAAGTCCTTGAACTGCTGTGAGTCCACAATGTTTGGTGAAATGCCAGCACAAGCTATGAGCACAGCTAATGCTCGATCACCCCGCAGCTTCAAGTTTTTTCTCCCCTCTCCCATGAATATCCGATTCATCATTGTGCTGGCGGACTTCTCATGTGCAGCCTTGATGGGATCATTGTTGTTGTTCGCATTGGAGTCGCTGCCAATATTGACATCAGCAGATGCTTTTGACCCCTCGGCCTTACTGGCATTTGACTTCACAGCAGTCAGGACCACTACCTCGTGATGCAGGTCTGCAGGCAAGTATCTGCAGTCCTTGGCATGCGTAAATATGTGATTTCGGTTGCGAGGACATGCCCAGCTGATGTGACAACCTGCACTACTGATGTCAGGTCAGAAAGTGTTCTGGTGCGGTTCACCAGATACATCAACAGTATCAGGCTATCACAGTTGTTCGGGTTGAGGGAAGAATGTGATTGACTAATGACCACTCAAGGACTGATAACAACCAACAACCAGACCACCAATTTCAACAATTTCAAAGGCTTAACATTGACTTTATGAGTGTGTGTGACTTGGATGCTTGACTGGCATATACGTGACTTGACTGGCTTATATGTGAATTGACTGGCTTATGCGTGACTTGGCGTGACTTGACTGGCTTGATTCAACAGACTATAACTCCGCTTGAGCAACAGACTGCTGATAACTGGGCGATATGTGACGAGTGTGACTTAGACCAGGGTTCTGCTTGAACGAAGGTCGAACTATGACAACAAAGGCAAGCTTCAGATAAGCAAGCACCTTAGAGTCAATCTACAGTTTGTTTTGGGCAAGTTGTATGCCCTCAACACTGCAGATAAGCACCAAATGACTTGGTGTAACTAGACGAGCGAATACAAGTGATGACAAGTGAGTGTAACTAGACGAGCGAATACAAGTGATGACGAGTGAGTACAAGCAATGACGAGCAATGATGTTGACAATGTTGCCAACAGTGATGACAGAGTCAAAGACAGTGAAGACAAGCCTTACTTCAAGCAAGCTTACAGTGTCAATAGCAGTTTACACTGGTTTACACACAGTGGACTGACTTTAGAGGAAGAATATGTTTATTCTCTCAAGTGGGTCAATGTCTGTACTGTACAAAATCTGGGTCCTTATATACTACTCTGGAGGCCTGCTGACTAAGCATCTAATTCTGCCTTATTCATTCGCCACTCATCACTATTTCATAAGCAGGTTCTCTCCTCCAATAGCAATTTATGCTTGCTTGGTAGGGCAGGCTTTATGAGCCAATAGCATTTCTCTCTCATTCTGGATTGAAACCGGGCATTTGCCAGATTGGCCTAGGCTGGGCCTAGGTGTTACTGGATTGGCCTGCACTTGACCTGGATTTTTCTAGGTTCAGCCCACACCTGGCCTGGTTACTGACTGGTTTGGCCTACACCTCGTCTGGATTACCACTAGATTGACTCACAGCTGGCCTAGCTGGATTCTGCACTGGCCTAGGACCTGGTTCTGGGCTTCCATTCCCATTAGGAAAGTCACCTGATTAAAGTTGCCCAAGATGGCAATTTCCCATGCTCCGCTTTCCTTTTTAGTTGATCAGCTTTCCTTTTTAGTCTGTTTCTTCTCATGATCTGCTAGACTTTGCCTTGCCTATTCAACTTAGGTGTTTTCAGTGGTATGATGTTCAAGCTGTCCACTATGTTCACGTGCCAAACACTTTTGACCCATGACACCGAGACATCACACCCATTTCTTGTCTTGATTCTGGGAATCGCGGCACAGCCTTGTGACTTTGAGCAAGATTGGGGTAAGCCTCACACCTCCTATGCAGGTGTCGGGCTCTTCATCACTATCAATGAAGGTTGTGTCTGTGAAATCTGTGAGTATCTTCGTCTCGGCCTTTGCTACCTTTTTCTTCTTGGCTTGAACTTTTGCTTTTTGACCACCTGCTTGCTTCTCAGCTCCTTTGCGCTTGCCAAGCATGGAGGTGAGTGATTTCGAGGCATCTTGAGTGTCTTGGGTAGCAATGGGAGGTGGAACCTGCAAAGTTACAAGATCACAGAAGCACAAAGCCAGGTTGAATCTCGCTATGCTAACCTGCTGTCTGGCTACTTTGTAAGCCATTTATGCTACCCAACAGCAGTCATTGATCCATTTCTGAAACAGTGGGGATCCCGAGAACTCAGGCATGTAGCTGGAGAGGATGTCAGGCAAGCTCTCAATTCCAGGACCCCTTTCATTCAGAATGAATGTGTCCCCAGGCCCTGTTTGTGGCCCCAGTTGTACTTCAAGAGCGCAATTGACAGCTGCCCATTTCCCGACATCAGCTTCCCACTCCAGATCAATGCAGAATGACACAAGGCACGATTCTGGCACAGTTTTGTAGGGAAGACTCAAAGGAAGCTTGGTCAAGTAATGGTGAAGGCAAAATATTTGTTGTGTGAGCTCAGTGGGGGACTGTAGTGACATATGAGGCTGCAATGGTCGAGAGAATTGCTATCTTGATGTTGCTACACTGACAGGCAATCGAAACCTGTTCAATAATATGATTACCAGTCTTTCTACAGAACAACTGCAAGGTACAACTACTGCTATTGCATCCGGACAGTGTCTGAACATGGCCAAAATCAGCACACATCATATAACCTATTTAACCCTCAATTTTCGGGCCTTGTGAAATTTATGGCTAATTAGCGCTAATTAGCCAGGGCTAATTAGCCATAGCTAATTAGCCCGGCCTATTTCACTGTACCCTACAAAACACGTCAAACATGATGCTTGGGTCTATTTGCACATGCACATGATATACTGAGAGGCTGAGAATTGGCAGTCAGCCATTGATAACGGACCTTTGAACAACTAGTGTGTCCGAAGTTCAGTTTAGCTTGGTTTAGGGGCCTCTTGCCCTGAACCTTGAACCGAACCTACATACCACTGGTCTGAACTGGACCGAACCTTGGACCGAACCCACTGAACAGGTTTGGCAGGTTCAGAGCAGGTTTGAACCTGGTGAACCTTCAGATCTAAAATGGTCATACAAAAGATGTTTTTTTTTTGATTTTGGGGTCATACCTTAAGTATATACATAACCAAACAAGGGACTCTGCATTTAAGAAGGATATGTGAGGTGCAATGCTCTCATAGTTGTCGCATTCACCAATGCCAGCTTATGTAAGCCTGCCTATTTCAGCAGGCAATGGCATCCCCCGACGGCAGGCAGGGTACGCATCATGATGCTGTTCAGGGAGCAGTGCACGCTGGCCCTGTGAAAAGATCAAGACATTGTCTGTCAGTTAGAGTAATATAGACTAGCATTTTAAACTTAATTAAGTACTTTTTGCAACCATTGAGACTTGATTCTGGTTCACGGTTCGAACTGGTCCTTGATGGCTCTGAAC
Organism: Postia placenta MAD-698-R-SB12; assembly: GCF_002117355.1. Lineage (NCBI taxonomy): Eukaryota > Fungi > Basidiomycota > Agaricomycetes > Polyporales > Adustoporiaceae > Rhodonia > Rhodonia placenta. Next base: position 106,720 of record NW_020169837.1, on the reverse strand, counting down.
CTTGAACCAAACCTTTGGGGGAACCTGTGGACTGAGCTTAACTGAACCTGAACCGCAGGTTCGGTTCAAGGTTCGGACAGTCCAAACCCGTTCTTGGACCGAACTTTAGAGATGCTATGAATGACAAGAGGGTACAAGGGATAAGTAGCAGACTTTATACATGGATATTCGGAGCCTGTGTTGGTTGAAGGAAGTGTGTTATGTTCTGCTCAGGAAACTACAACATCAAATCTTCAATGGACGTCTGTGTGGTATGGCCTTCAGTTGAAACATTTGTCTTTCCGCTCTATTCCTTGTACTACTAGCGCCCATACTGGCGCCTGTCTTAGCGCTCACCCGCAGGTTGAACATTATGTAGCTTACATAATGGGGTCCGTGCGCACTTCGTACTCGGCATCGTACCACTACGTTTCTTTCTTCACTAACACGACCACATAGACACGATGGTCCGTGCGTAGTCGGTACTTGTATAAGTAGCTGTACCATTAGTCGGTCGAACCCTAAGTTCGACCTGGTTATTCATTCAAGTCTCTGCTCCTCTTCGCTTGGGGTAGTGGTCATTCTCGACTTCCTCGCTCGATCTTCAGGACGACGCACTGTCCATAAGTCCTCGCTCGTCGTCTACGAGTCAGGCATCGATATAGGAGTATAGACCGTTGTATCATCAGTAGCCTACACTGAGATGAGGTGTCCATATTGTAATGTATGCAGTGAGTGTTCAGTAATTGTAAAAATATGAAGGAATATGGAGGAGATGATTTCGGCACTGGAATTCCTGGTTGAGCTCACACAGGAGATCTGATTGGATTAGATCAGGTGCAGTCGCATTGTTGCGCTCTTACCATCACAACCCATCCCTGTTGTTGTCCATTCAGCCCACGTTCATTTTCTGTGGCTCATTCATCTCAACATTGGAGGTACTAGTATCAACAAGCAGTTAAAGACTCAATAGCCTAAGCCTCATAGTGAGTCCCAAGCTCTAAATCACAGGTGTGCTCTTGTGATTTCTGCCTCCCTGAGCGTGGCAGTGAGGGGGCTCGTGGAAACAGTGTTCCAATCCAAAATCCCTGCATTTCATGTGCTGACTAAGCAGCACCTAGCATGCTGAGGTCGAAGCTTTGCAGTGTTAATGTTTGTACCCATCACACGAGGGCAGTGCATTGTTGCACTTGCACTTATCAAATCTTGCCTGAAGATGATCCTGTTTTTGTTTTATCATGTCACTAAAATGGAATGGGCTCCGAGTGGTTAGGTCGACCTCTGAGCACTGCATTCCTCTGTCCCAAAATAGCTTGCTCTTCATGCTTGTGGCACTGGCATTGGCTTTGGCCAATGTGTTGGCAGAGACGATTGTCAAGGTGTTGATTTGCGCTCTTGCTAAGCTATCTCAACAGTCCTATCAAACAACATTCTGGGTGGAGTCGATCTGTGCCTATGTACCATTGTCACAGGTTGACTTCATCGGAATGCTGGAAAATGGAAGCATGTCATGATGCAAATTCTGCATGCTCTGCCTTCGATGTGTAGCATGTGTGTATCTTTTGAGGAGTCTATAAAGATACTTCACCTTAGTAACTACTTATTGTCACTTTTGGCACACATGTTCGATAGCTGAAGATTTCAAAGTTTCTGATTGCTTATAGCTCTATTCATTCCTTTCGTGCATGCAACCTGTCTTGATTTTCATCATGACATCTCTGACATGCTTTGTTACCTGTCACAGATTCATAATCTGCTGGATGCTCTATGCGCAGCTCGAAGAAACACAGGGCGGCCTATCGTGTCTGCATCCATGCTATAACTGCGCAACAGTGAGCTAAGTTGAGAGGTTATGTGCATTGTGTGAGCTTTAAATTTCATTTGAATTCCCCCATGCGGAGCCCCTGTCCTTTCTTTCACTGTTGCCTTGAATTGGAGAGCAACCAAATACTTGTGTCCTTAGCATGACATTCACTTGAGGTTTTGACTGTAGCTGGTGTCATGAGTTGACATGGCATCTAGTCATTTTTTAATTTTTTCCTTTTCGCGGGCTCGAACCCGTGACCTCTGTACTATACGCCTGAAACAGACATTTCCTTATCTACTGTACGATCAGATTAGATGGGCGGCAGTGCGCGGCACAGCTCAGGCTCCGCTGACACAGCCGCTCTGACTCACCGGCCCCCAGGGCTGTGTCAGCATGCTGTGCACGGACCAGCTGCACATGGACCAATGGGCACAGCCTGCCCTTATCTTCCCCTGTATATAAGCCAGCCTCTGCTGCCCTAGGGACCTCAGTTTCGACCTCTTGTCCCTAGGTCAGTAAGCCCCCTTTGTATTATTTTTTTACCTAACTAATATACCTTTTGTCCCTAGCCTTAGGTTTGAGTGTTGCTCACCATCGCTTTGGTGAGACCCAGTCGAACACCCCCAGCCTGTCTGTTTGTTCATTCCCTGTCACTTGACCCCAAGTCGCAACAAAAGCTGCACGGGGGGTCCTACAGATAAGAGGAGGGGTCACATGCATGTGCAAAACACGTTTTTGGTCTAAGCCAAATGGGGGCCATTCGGAATTATTTACACCTCTCAATGGACACCCTTGTAATAAATTGTAAATTACCTGTAAATTACCTGTAAAAAAGTACCGGGCAATTTACACTGATTTATTCACCTTACACTAGACGCCGCATGCGTCTGTGGCACAAATGCGCGACCACGTGACGAAGACGAGCACGTCAAAGCAAATGTGAAGCAAGTGGATAGCTGCGGGAGACAGATCAAAGAACAATGCAGACACAATTTGAACTTTGATTGTTACATGAGCAGCAGCCTTCAACTATATTCGCTAGCATTACTGCGGAAAACGCCAGGTGCTTTTACCAGCATGGAACCTCATAAAAGCACACTTCAGATGGCTAAGACATCGCGATTACGTCATGTTCTGGAAGGTAATGGCTACATCGTGCGATATATCATATACAATATACACTACCCCAACTTAGTATCACTCCAAGCCGTCAAAGCCGCGAGCGTCGAGCTCAGAACGGGGGAGCTCGGCAAACATGTTGGAGCGACGAGCAACGTAGGGGTATGAGTCGTAGCGTGCAATGTGCGAGCCAGATACGACATAATTGTCGCGCGCAGAGTGGGTCAGCAGATCCCCGAATCCACGTCGCTCGAGTGCAGCGAGCAGATCCTCGATTGTCCACTTACCCTTCTTGTTCTTGTTATCCTTAGGCTTAGGCTTGAAGCTTGCTTCCTCCTCAGCCGTGAGAGGTCTCTTCTTGCACTTTTCGTTCAGGTTACTCAGCTTCTCCTTGAATTCTTCCAGTGTCATCTCAACCGTCAGCCGGATGTTCCAGTGACCAGTGCCGCGGTTATCGTTGACCGCTGTCAACTCCAGCACCGTGAGTTCCGCCTCGTCCGGCAGCACCCAAATGTTCTTCAACTGGTTCCTGTCTGCCTTCCAGGCAGGTAGGATGCGGTCGAATGTCGATATCCCTTTGGCAGCTGTCGAATATCCGCATTAGACTCCGATCGCACAGTTAGCAAAGATCGACTCACTTGTGCTGACTTTATCACCGTCCATTACAGCGTCCTTGGGCCGCACGTTGTCCAACTTTGGACTGTTCGCGTTACTGCCGCGGTACAGGGTAGGCGTTTCATGCGCATTCCTGTAGTACCAATGTCAGATGACAATAACTGTAAGGGGTCAACCGGATGTACAACTCGCGCGTCAAGAGCGAGACCAGGTCCTCCCGAGAGATCAGGTCCAGGTCATCCCGAGCATACCATGAGTTGCTGCAGCAGCCTCAGTACTGCACACTGCTCGATCAATACAGAACAGACTCACAATGCGGGTGCCGCAAGAATATTGGTGATGGAAAAGGAGCAGAGCATAAGAACGTAGCCGAAAGCACGCATCGTGATTATTAAGTCGTGAAGAAAACGGATGAAGGAATGGTTGAGTCGAAGAAAGACAAAGAGGAGGCTGCACGTCCGGGGTCAGCACAGACAGGCATACATGCAATCACAGGACATCCACTTACCGTGCAATACCTACGAAGAGAACTAAGACGTGAAGAGGATTAAGGTCACACAGCGATAAGGAGTGCAGATTGTCCGCCCGCTCCTTATATACTGCTCAACCAGCGGCTGCTCATCGGAGCCTTCCCCGCTCAAACACCCTGACCATCAGCGGGAGTAACGTCCTCCTTTGCCAAACCTGTTGGTGGGGGGAACCAGATGAGTCCTTACCCGTCTCGTGTACCATCTCTCGTAAAGCAGTGTGGGTCGGACTCGCCTATGTGGGCCCGCAGGCCAAACAAGCCCTTCATTTGCCCGAGCCCAGGTGTTTGGCATGCACACATTTCATGATCTAATATGCATTCTTTCAGGTGTCCACACGAGGACCGTAGTCCGATGTGATCAGCACCTTGTACCACTTGCGCAAGTGGGATCTACGTATGCATTTGCCTGGCAAATCACTATACGATGTCTGAGATTCAGTTATGTCCAATGACATCAGAGGGTTCGACTAGGCTCGACCTGTGTATCGCAGTTCTCTGCCACTTCCCTGCATGATCGGAGACGGAGCATGTGGTTGAGCGGCGATGACTAATGGCACAGCACGGAAGATTGTCTCTACGCGCAGATGCTGCAGTGGATGATGCGACACAGCACGGACCACACACATAGACAGATGTCGTCCCTAGCATTTACCTCTTTAGCGCGTTCACACCTCGACACAAGCAGCATTTTACACGCACCTCGCTTTTGGGCGCCTTTGTACTAACTACAGGAGCAATGATGGGCGCAGCACTGGATAACTTCTGATCAGGGACAATCCGAACACATGTGTCATGTTGCGGTGCATCTAATGAAGCACGGAGTGCACGCGTTCTGGATCTAAGCCTCAGATCCAGACATTGAACAGAACAGTCGGGGCGACACAGCTGGGCAACAGCCACCCATCTTCCCACGATCTTCTCGAACCTGAAACATCATGCTGCTTGTCAGGACATCAGATCTCTCAAATAGTATGCATCTAGCGTGCACATGCTTTGACAGAACTATACTTGAGCTTTTACCAAGGGCGACCACAGAACCGCCCTCACACGTACACCTTGTTTCTGGAAACATCATATCTTCGTAAGTTAAGTCTCCAACTACTGATACACACGCTCACCCGCTGCGCTCATAGTGCCTTGTCTGAAAGCGCGACGTCGTACCAGTTTTACATTGCGAGCGAATCGCACTCTTACTAGTCAAATTGGCATCTGTTTCCATCCCTCTAGGTGGGATGCGAGATGCACATTGATTTCATCAGTAGAGATCTTACAGTGCGTGCTGCCAGTCACTTATTACGCACAATGTCGACCAACAACGTCCAAGAAGAGGAGTCACGCATCAGGTGGACAAATTCGTCCAAGGCCGTCTGCTTTGTGTGTGATGCCTTGACGAATGTCTCCCGCACGCGGCTGTCCGTTCCCAACTTTGGCGACGACGACTACACGTATCTCCGGTCGCTTGCTTTCTGCCTTGATTCCGAGGAGCTGACTCTGGATGACCTGAGCTGGAAGGCCGGTGTAGAGGTGACGCGTGAACGCCGGCTGGCGAGTGCGGCCGTCTACGCATTCACCGAGGCGGAGTGGGTGCGAGTTGCCGACGACGAAGACGAGCAAAGCGATGTCATGAACGACAATGTGTTGTTGCTGCTCAGCCTGAATCTCGATGATCGGGAGAACCCGTTGAAACCGACGTAGAATGTGTGACAGTATATAGCATGAGCAGGCTGTAATCAGCGTGTCACATGAACACCGAAAGATACTGTACTTACAATCAAGATGGCTATGATCTTTGGCTGAAATGGCGTGTCAAGGTCAAAGTACTGATATCTTCCTATATGATTGTGCTGAGAAGACGAACCAATTCGCAGCGTATTAGGTAGCATATAATGGCGATGTATGGTTGTAGATGGTGATTTCTCGTCGACGCTTGCGAGGTTCCAATGTTGACAACCTAGCATGTTAGGCCCCACCTCCTGTAGTTATGAGTCAACTAGTATCCAGAAGGTTAAACAATTCGTCTCGGCCCTGTCGCTATACATAATATGATGGATGGGGTGTGCACACAGCACCACTCACTGCAAAAAAAAAAAGATCACTACGCTCTCCAACAGCCACGATATCATCGTACCGTATAATCTCGTCTCCTAGGTTCCTCACTTCGATAGTGTTGTCGAAGATGTGCTGTAGCTCCTGGAACCTTGATATGAACAGCCCATGCCCGCTTTATCTCTCTCACAGAAAATGACACTAGTTGATTATTGAAACAAGGAAGCTTAGTCGATGCGATTTGACTCAAATGGGAATGGGCTTGACATATTGTTATGTTGCAAAGAAAGTAAGGATATAGGAGCGCGTGTGGCGCCGTCCTTTCCAAAGGCAAAACCCGAACAGACGCTGAGACGCGCTACACGTGATTAGACACGAACGCGTCGAACGCGTCGTCACGACGTGGCATCCCAATAGCACCAGGTTCACAAGATGGTAGATATGCTGAGTTATAGAAGCTTAACGGGTGTGCCATTTTGTGGTGCATATCTCCACAATGATCACCGGGGAGTTAAGGACCTGGAATGGATGCTGAAACAACTAAGTAGACTTTCAGGCCTCATGTATACCTTGCTGGTGCTTATCTGCATTTAACAAACCCCAAGACATCCATCCTAAACTTGAGAGACATCCTTGTAAGCACATGCTAATAAATCCTGGTCAACCTTTATATTTGGGAAGAATTGCTTTATATAGCCGGTGAGTGAGACGGTATGCCGCCATAAAAGTGCGTCCCGCCTGATTTCACGTCGCGGTATTCCGTAGTAATAATCGTCTGACTCCTTAGTAACAACTTGCGTAGCATCTGCATCACATAGGTTGCACCTCACGATTGCTTTGCCGCCGCCGACAGCCGACAACCGACAATCGAGCGTAAGTCTGTCTTCGCGCTTGGGCCCCGCCTCGGATTAATGGCGGTCAGTCGTAGAGTTTCGTCCTTATATTCTCACGACCTAGTAGCACCATGCTGGGGACGGCAAGCCCTTCATATATTCTTCCTGAGGCCATAGGGCGATGCTTGCTAACAATATCGGTCTGAATTCAACCTCGGTGCGTACCTAAGCTGAAGTCGGCTGCAGGCGTAATAGCGTACGCTAAGCTCAATGTCCAAGAGCCGTAGATTACTGCCAGAAGATACCCGCGATGCATTAACATCTTTCCATCCTTTCCGGTCGTCGACAATTGTGGCGGGAATCAGGGCGTAGGTCGGGGATTTCCATGCCGTGGGAATCGAGTAACATGAGGCAAACATTGGCGCCGGAGCAAGCCATGGGCCTGAGAACCGCTTTCTGCTCTAGCAGGCGTCTTTCCCGTTCGTTTCTTACTCACGACCACCGTCCTACGTAATACTCACCCATAAAAGGGTCAAGTTGTTGGTGTGCAAAGTGAATGTACGCACCATAACTTATCCGATTACTAGTACTGTCTAGCTAGCATGATTTGCTTCATCCTTAATGGGTGAGCTTCAGAGACATCTATGCTACCCGGAATGCTTAGGCATTCCTGAGATGTCAGGTTGGATGTAAGAAATCATATGATGTGGCACATCTACGGAAGGGGACCACGATATACTAACATCTCTGATTCTTCGGCTTTTTTTCATGCTAGTTAGGATTGACACAGCCAGACGTCGACGGAGTGTGCATAGCCCCGCTGGACACCCAGCAGTCAGCCAAATCTACATCGTACAATATAGCTCTAGAATTACAAGACATCGTTTACTACTCGACGGCATCAGGCGACATTCGTGTCACGAGTGAGAACATTCTGGTCCATGTCTCGGCGGAGACATGATCAATGTCTTACAGCGCTCTCAACGCGCTCCTCACTCGCCTTCTCCTTTTCCAAACTCGTCGTCTCGCTTCTTTCGGCCACGCCCTTGATAGAGCCTTGTTCGCGTGCCGCGACTTCCGCCTGCGCCCGCTTCTCGATGCGTAGCCTCCGGACTACACCATCTGTCTTCGGCACAATCGACCATTGTATTGCACTCGCCCAGGTCTTGCTGCCGCTGCTGTCGCCGTCACCGTCGCCTTTCGCGGACTCCACGTGCTTCCGGAAGAGCTCATCGATCGACTCGAGAGTTTGGCCGGCTGTTTCGGGGTAGCAGCAATAGACAATGAGCGCCTGCACGATGTTCAATACTGCGAAGATGATATACGTGCGCCAGCCGATGTTCTGCAGCGCCGGGGGCGTGATCTCGACGACCTTCAAGGCCGCGGGTGTGAGCCACCACATATGATCCCAGAATGAGTAGGAACAGAACGCACTAGGAAATTGCCGAGGAAGTCAGCAGCAGCAGCGAGGGCCGAGCCCTTGGCACGGATCTTCAATGGCAGGATCTCCGGGGGATAGACCCAGACCGTCGCCATCCAACCTGATCACGCAACCGGTGTGCCAGATCGCATGCAGATAAGCAGAGAAGTCCGGTGCACGCACGAATTTGATACAACGGTCAGCTGGTGCTCAGGCGCTAGAATCCGGTAGTTCACGTACCCCATGTGAAGCACGTCTCGTAGAGGAAGATAAAGCAGACTGCGGCAGCACCTGAGGCTGGATTGTCAATTGCGACACAGGCAGCCTCGAGAACGAGGAGGATCATTTGCCCAATGGCCATAGTAATCCACAGCTTCCGCCTGCCCACGCGGTCGATTGTGTACCACTGTATCAGGTAAGCACACAACGAGCAGCGCAAGGGACCATAACGCACCGTGACGAGTGAAGCGATGAAGTACCATGTCTGCACCCAACAACCGAGGAAAAGTGACATCTGCTGCGACATGTGCAGGCTCACTTGGAACAATGTCGGGGTGTAATATGTCACAATGCAGATACCTAGTCAATTGTACGCTATAGGTGAGCCTTGAGCGTGGACACAGCTGCACTACTCACCTGTCATCTGCTGCATAAACTGGATACCGAGCGCGAGATAGAAGCGCTTGTGAGCCATGATACCGTTGCTGCGGAAGAGGTCGCCCCACGACCCCTCCTCCTTGGACTCGAGCTCAATCGCATTGATAATATCTTGCGCCTCACGCTGCACTATTGGATGCTCTTCAGGTAGATCACGCAGCTTGGCGAGCACCGTAACGCCGCGCGTCGGTGTGGGGTCATGTCGGATGAGCCACCGGGGTGTCTCGGGGAGCCAAACAGTGAGCGCGATGACATACACGCAAAAGACGAGTTGAAACAATAGTGGGAACCGCCATTGCATGCCCCCTGCGTAGAAGAAAAGCGCATAGTTGATCCAGTAGGAGAGCATCAACCCGCCCACCATGCTCGTCAACTGGCAGCATACCAGCCAGCCGCGATGCTCGGGCAGCGTAATTTCACTCTGGTAGACCGGCGTTACTAAAGCGCAATGTGATCGAGACACAATGAGCGGCATTTTCCGCTATCTGAGAAGCAGCGTACCGGACGTAATATAACCAATACCTAGGCGCGTTGAAAGTCAGCACCCCGACTTACTGGGACAGAAGCAACACGGCGCGGTATTGAGTACGCACCGATACCGGTGACGACTCGCGCAATCATCATCTGGATGCGCTCGGCGCAAGTGCCCATAAGGATGGTGCCGACGAGCAGGACAATAGTCCCAAAGATGAGGGTACGCTTGCGACCGAGCGGCTCAGACGTGAAGGCGGCGGCAATGGCACCAACAACGGCGCCGATGTCGTAGACGGCGGTGATGGTGCTAACCATTATTGTGCTTGGGTTGCCCATGGTCTTGAGCCAGTATTGGGAGACGACGACGCCGGACATGACGCCCTGGTCATAGCCGAAGAGACAGAAACCGGCAGAGCAGACGGACGTGATGACAGCCATGAGGGCAACACCGCGCAAGCGGTGGACTCCGACTTTTGACACCAGCATGGCGGGGAGAGTACAACAGTCAACGGTCGAGTTCAGAGATGTAGATATCTGTGCCCTGTGGAACCGCAAAGCAAAGCTTGGTGCAACCCTTTATGCGAAGAAGAGAGCGACATACGATGGTGGTGGTGTAAGCTGTGGGTCAGATGAGCATTTGCGGATCACCGCAATCGTGACCGTGACGAGATAAGTTAGCGAGGATTGTGGCGGGTGCCATCTCAGCCGTTGCCTCAACGCGATCCCAGAAATTCGTACAGCGCGCCTGCCTTGCTTATATCTCAGCTGATCATATCCCGATGTATGGGCCCGAAGCATAGATCTGCCGAGCAGGCCGGAGGTCACAATGCGGCTGTTATGGCTTAACAAGCCTCGCGTATTTCGAATGCGTACTGCAAAGGAAGTAGGAACTCCGTGCGAACCGTCAGAAGGCTCATGGTCTCTTTCGGGAACGGACTTCAATCGGACTGGAAGTTCGGATAGTATGACTGCCCGTTAACACGAGTGGCCAGACAGAGCAACTCGAAGTAGTAATGCACCGAATAGATATTGGACAACAAACAATACGTGCGTTCGCGCCACTTCAAGCCGGGCAGCTTGTCAAGTGATGCGTCATCTTGTGTTGAGCCTCTAGAAGGGACACCCTGACATAATAACACGTGAAACCGCGTGTCGAATACGCTTATGTCCTTGCAGGTCTAAGCAAGAGGCAGCGTCCAAGTACTCCCGGCGCTGTGATCGCGACCTGCAGGCTGAATCTTGTATTCGTGCCACTGAGAAAGGCATCAATTCAACACTCAGGCCAGTGTTTGAATACATTGTCATTACGCACGACATGTGTCCATTACCCAAGCGCACAGGCGCATATCGAATGGTGTGGTCACGCTAGAGGGCACGGGATTTTAAGATAGTGATACCCTGAGCCTGCGAACATGGAAGGGTGTTCTTACGTTCTGCGTGGAGGGGAGCACATTGCTTGGCATCTCGACTTATCGGATGCCGGCGACGGAGTTGGGAGCTAAGCCCCCACTTGCCTTACGATAAGTTACTTTGAAATGTCATCTCGGAGTCTATACTGTCGGGCGATCAATTATCATTGGTCCAAGATGTCCCCGAGGAGCGCAAGGATGCATACCAGCACTTTGCAAGAGCTATTCCGTGCACTCTCATTACGGAGGAAGGCTCACCTCGCAATGCCTGTTCCACATCTTCTGCCATGAATAATCACAGCGTGATGCACTACGAATTTTCCACAGGCTCGCCTTTATCGCTGCAGTGTGAGCCAACTGATCTCATCCGCAAAGCTCGGGCCTCAAATTCGTGTAACGAACGCAGAGGTGGATGAATATATTCACGTTACAGGTGGCAATAGAAAGGCTTCGAGTTTTGACACGTGGCGTTCCAGGAGGTCATGTGCAGATCCAAATAAATCACAACATCGCGCACGACACAGGAAATTCCTTGTTCAAGACTTATGCAGTCTTACTGTATCCGGTCTTATATATGCACCATTACTCCTTCCCGATTATCCTATCTGTGAGGTAATACAGTTGTGTGGCGTCCTCTTAGGTGCTGGCTATGTCACCGAATAACCTCACCACTTAGCGCACGAATGTAGAAAGCTCAGCAATGCATCAATGCATTAGCAATGAGTGAAGGCTACGATACAGATAGTGTACATCATTGCTCTACAAACAAATGTCATGGTAGTTCGTGAAACTGCGATCGTCATGAAGCAGCATTCTCAACGTGCATCTCGCCCGCCTTCTCTTTTTCGATGCTAACTGTTTCGCTCTTCTCAGGTGCGTCGGAGGCGCCTTCCTCGCGCGCCGCGCCCTCTGCCTGTGCACGCTTGTCTGCACGCAGTCGCCGCACAACGCCGTTCGCCTTCGGCACCATCGACCACTGCATTGCGCTCGCCCAACCGGTGCTCTCGCCCTTCACAGACGTGTCGTGGTTACGGAAGAGCTCGTCGATCGACTCGAGAGTCTGTCCGGCCGTCTCAGGGTAGAAGCAATAAACAATGAGCGCCTGCACGATGTTGAAGACGGCGAAGATAATGTATGTGCGCCAGCCGATATTCTGCAGCGCTGGGGGCGTGATCTCGACAACCTGTGTGTGATTGTTGACACGATCAGGGGCAGACGTGAGATACATGTTCGAAACCCACCAGGAAGTTGCCGAGGAAGTCTGCGGCCGCCGCCAACGCGGCGCCCTTGGCGCGGATCTTGAGTGGCAATATCTCCGCGGGATACACCCATACCGTCGCCATCCAGCCTGCTCATGCAGCCATTATGCCGGATCAGACGCAGGAATTCGACGTTTATGTTGTCAGCTGACGACGAAGCTCTGTATAGTGGCGACACACGTACCCCAAGTAAAAAACGTCTCGTAGAGGAAGATGAAGAACACCGCGGCACCGCCGGAAGCTGTGTTATTGATCGCAACGCAGATCGCCTCGAGCACGAGGACGAGCATCTGCCCAATCGCCATGCTGATCCACAGCTTGCGCCGTCCAATGCGGTCGATTGTGTACCACTGTTGGAGCAAAGTGAGTATTAGGGTGTGACAACATCTGAGGCGGAGCACGCACTGTCACAAATGACATGAGGAGGTACCACACTTGTAGCCAGCACCCCAAAAAGAGCGACATCTGCTGCGACATGTGCAAGCTCTCCTTGAACAACGTTGGCGCATAGTATGTCACGATGTTAATACCTAGTAGCGCGCGCATGATGAGCAGCTCGTCGAGCAGTACATCGCCACGGCGGCGACTCACCAGTGAGCTGCTGCATGAACTGAATTCCGAGCGCAAGATAAAATCGCTTGTTTGCCATGATGCCGTTGTCGCGGAACAGGTCGCCCCATGTCCCCTCCTCTTTGGACTCGAGCGCGAGCGCATCGACGATTTCTTGCACCTCGCGCTGCACAACCGGGTGGTCTTCCGGTAGCGCACGTAGCTTCGCGAGTACGGTGACACCGCGAGCGGGAGTAGGATCATGCCTGATGAGCCACCGCGGTGTCTCGGGCAGCCAGACGGTGAGCGCGATGATATATACGCAGAAGATGAGTTGGAACAGCAGCGGGAAGCGCCACTGAACGCCGCCAGCATAAAAGTAGAAGGCATAGTTGATCCAGTATGCCAGCATGAGCCCGCCCAGCATGCTTGTAAGCTGGCAGCATACCAGCCAGCCACGATGCTCGGGGAGCGTGATCTCGCTCTGGTACACCGGTGTTACTAAGGCGTAAGGCGATCGATGGCATGAGCGATATTTCTCCGCTATCGAGGAAGAAGCGGCGTACCGGAGGTTATATAGCCAATACCTGGACCCGTCCGAGAGAGAGATTCGTCAGATAGAAGCTACGCGGGAGAGTTTGGCTAGACGCACCGATGCCGGTAATGATACGCGCCACCATCATCTGAATGCGCTCAACGCAAGTGCCCATGAGGATGGTGCCAACCAAGAGGACAGAAGCACCGAAGACCAGTGTGCGTTTGCGGCCTAGCGGTTCGGACGTGAAGGCGGCGGCAATGGCGCCAACAATGGCCCCGATGTCATAGAGTGCGGTAATGGTGCTGACCATTATTGTGCTTGGGTTGCCCATGGTCTTGAGCCAGTACTGGGAGATGACGACACCGGACATGACGCCTTGGTCGTACCCAAAAAGACAAAATCCCGTGGAACAGACGGACGTGAGGATAGCTAGGAGGGCGACGCCCCGCAAGCGGTCGATGCCGACTTTAGTCACGAACATGGCGAATGGATGCGACAGTGGAGAACGTGACTGGCGATGCGTACGGTGCTCAAGATTGACAGCAAAGATGCCCCCGGGTGTACGGGGAATCGAACGCTGGGGTAGCTTTTTATACGAAGAAGCGAGGAACACACCATGGTGGTGTTAGTTGGTGGTCAGGTGAGCACATGCGGACGGCCGCAACGGCTATCGGGACGAGACAGGTTGGCAATGCGCAGAAGGTGGTCACGGTTCTCATTTTTCGAGGTTGACGAACTAAAACGGGCACGCGGAGAATCCTGTGGTGTTGTGTGTTCCCCGTGGGGAAGTTGGCAAAACCATCAAGCAAAACACGAATTGCCACAGCGCCGATTGAATAGTGCCAAAGTGGATGATATGCGCTCCGCTGATCAGGCCCCGGCGATTAGTGCCAGCATCTCCAATTCACGTAGCTGTCAGGTGCAGTCGTCGCGCCAAGAAATTACGTGGCGCGGTCTTGTTAGATTGACGGTATGATGTGAATTGCAGATTTAGTTGCGATTGGACAGGCCTGAATAACCATTGTTGGGATGTCGAGTACGAGGTACAGATCAATGTCGAGAGTCAGATGCTATCCTAGCCCGGTATGCTATCACAGGGTAGGTTCACTGCGTGTGAAAGTTGGAACAAATGAAGATGACCTGCCGTACTCGTCGAAGTACATAAGAGATATTGTGGTGTCAGACCGGCAAGCTGGCTTGGAAGCATCGGTACATAAGCTACGAGTACTGTAGAGCGCGGAATGCTTATCCATTGACAGTGATATGCTGGTCGAAGACTAGTCGCGACATACAACAGGGGGGCGCTAGTTCTAAGTCGCGAGAGACGCCGTGTCGGGCATGCCCGGAGGTCACCTCTGATCGCATGAACTTCGGATCAATTATATATGCTAGGGAATTCTTCAGATGATCTATCTACTCATACAAAGCATAAGTGCGTCTCTTATGCGGGAGCGTGAATGCCGTGTTTTCAGGCTGCGTATTCAGCAACCTCGCCCAGCCTATGCCTTCGCCTGGCTTTCAGGCAAGTGGAGGCCTGACCTCAAGCCGTGGTAGTAACAGGCCAGTCACATTGGCCACGTTGCTAGTCACCGGCCCGCACGAAGGCCTACAAGCGCCCTCACTTAACACACGCTGTCGCACTCGTCGTCGCCCGTTGTAGCAAGAGATATCGAGAATGTACACTGGGTCTATTTTATGAGTTGTTCATGAAATCATACTGACAAACTCAGGGAATACATATACTTCGACATGTGATCCTTTGTCTCGTCGTAATATTTCTTGACTGTCAGTGAGCTAGCCGACATGGTGAGCGTGAAAGTAGTGACAGTGAGGAGGACCACATCCACAGTGATGCTAAGACGCCGGCCGTCCCAAATGGTGTCGACAGCAATGAGTGACAGCGCCGTGATGACCGTCAAGGCCAAGCGTGAGACTGCCGGAAGGCTGTTTCGGTCTGGCTTTCCCCGAAGCGTGAGGTCGAAGCGTACGCTCCAATTTTGGCGTGCAAGCGTAGAACGGGCGGGGTTTCCGAATGCAGCCTTACGAGCCTGGATCTGGAGCATGATTTTTATCCATTTTTATCCATATTCTCTATTTGCTAAGTCAGATGCGTGAAGACTCGCATGGATCTGGAGTACTGCATAATGCGCACGGAGGATTCATCGTATACAGTATAAGAAGATAGACGATGGTCACATCCTGGTCATGGAAGCTGGGCAGCCGGCTTGGCGACCCCCGGCGTACGAAAAGTCGACGTGGCTGATTATCGATCATCCAGGCCAGGCAAGTCGCCGAGTAGTCGCAAAAGTCGTCGAAATCGCTGCGCGGACTGGTCGAAAATCAGCACATCACTGTTATCCAATGTTCACGTCTTCAGACTTAGCAAGCGATATGTCTCGTGCAGGTGTACCGTGTTGTCGAGTTCATAGATCATTCAGCCAGCCTGTCCCCCGAGATCCGTCTGGTTTCTGGAGCCTAGCAGATTTTTAAGCTTCATATAGCAGCCTCAATTAATGATATATCGCCAAAAGTTTTGTCGGAAGGAGACTTCAGCTCAAGGTTTGATCGCGTCAGCTCCTTGATCAGGTGACTCGATTACTACTCAGAAAGGCAACTCATCCTACTGAACGCTCATGTTGCACCTCCGGATACTTCAACTTGGACGACCAACTCATTTCCTCCGAATGTCGCTCGCTGTGTCCTCTACAGGCACTTCTCATGCGGCAGCTATGATATCCTCTACAGCTGATTCTTTTCCTCCGCCACGTCCACAGCCAATGGTGCACGACATCACCGTCACCTTTCTCGGCACCACGAGCGGCGGCGGACCTTCCGAAACCAGGAACTGTTCTAGCCTTGTTGTACAGCCCCTTGGAGACGCTAGGCTATGGAGTATGTGTTTTAAGTATGAATACACAGTACATGCTGACCATTGTTACCAGTGGTTGACTGCGCCGAGGGCACACTGCGCCAGTTTTCACAACAACCATATCATGACGCAGCTCGACGTCTCAGAATCGGGACTCTCTCAAAAGTCTTCATCACACATATGCATGGTGAGAAATCTCCTTATACCCATGCAGATGTCGTATCTGTGCTTGTGCTTGTGCGCCACACCATGGCTTCCTTTGAATCTCTGCTGTTGTTTCTGAGAGCTAGAGCAGATGGCCAATCGTAATCAGTAAATGATTATAGCAGTAAACATGATCAAGCGATCGAAAGACATAGTTCTGATCAAACGAGGATTTACTGTGCAAGTCAATGCATCGACCCTATCTATGCCCATCGATCATCGCTGGGGTCAGTGACCCTGCCTAGGCTGGTCAATGTCACATGCCGTTTCAGATATGGAGGTTGGCAGCTTGGTATTGACAGTCTACTCGACTTGTCGATGGTTGCTATATATACGTGCCGACCGCCCCTTGACTGGTTTTAACACGCATAGACCCACCGGCTGACCCGTCATACACCGTTACATACTCGCCTCATGCCCAATGGCCTGATTTGACTGTCCAAATCTCGCCAATCGTTGGTACACTGATCGTCATTTCATTGAGTATGTTTGATGGCGTCTCCCGCACTGTCTTGGGCGTAGACCAGTTGTGGTTTGATGAAGGTGCAGCCATGCTGGCAGTGGCCTTGCCACAAGAGAGAGTTGCATTGCTATTGAGGTCTCGCATTCTGAACTTTACCTGTGAGCAATGTTATTGCCGCTAGCATGGCAGCACTTTGAGGGACTATTCTCCCGCGAAGCTGAAATTGTTCGAATTGCTATCATTTTCCACTGTTATTGTAGTCCAGGGGCAATCTGGAGATTGGGAACAGTGTTATCAAGGAACTTTGACTGAGGGGCGCTTTGTCCGCAAGAGGATTAACCCCCAGACCCTCTTTGGTGTGGCGTTCTACAGAATAGGTATACTCACGAGATGCATGGAAACTCATTTCTCGACTTTTATCTGATGCCGCCACATGTCGCGTGAGCAGCTGCTCTTTCTGCCTTGATTCTTCGGGTCCGGCATTCGATCCACTACTATGACGCACAAACTGCGTACTTCACTAATTTCAGGTATGGCACAACCCCCTACCGCATTCCGGCACTGTGGCATTGCTTTGTCAAACGGTGTGCACGTAAATCGATGCTACTGACTCATACGCCTCTGCATGCTCCCTTATTTATGAGCTTGGCCCTGCGTTCTCCCACGTTAGCCTTATAAAGAAACTTTCCGTCCCTGAGGTCTTCTTGATTCACATTTCTCCGAGCGGCCTCCGAGAATTCTACTTCATCGACGGGGCTTCTTATCCCAATCACATACATGCGATCCGCGTCGACCCTCGATGCGACCCTCGATGGTGTATTGCCAAGCTATCGTCTTCCCATTTCCCTTCCTATCGCCTGTCAGGTCCGAAACTCTCTCTTCTAGAAATTCTCCACACCCCGCCACCCGTCGCCTTATTAACTTCCTTCTCTCCTATAGCTGATCATATCGGAGGCATCCTTACCGTTCTCCGCAATGCCCTTGGTATTCCCCCTGCCCACCAATGCTCCCCCGCCCCACCGCTCCCCACCATACCGACGATCGAGATCTATGGGCCACGCGGACTGCGCCGCTTCGTCCGCCTGCAGATGCGCCTCACGCACTCTCACACGGCGACGCGCTACGCCGTGCACGAGCTCCTCGCGCCCGGAGAGACGCAGTCCGTCCTCGCTGGGGCGGGTACGAGGACAGAGGATGGCGACGGCGATGATATCCCGCTGGAGAACGAGGCGTTGGGACAGGACGTCCTATGTGGTCCGGACGGCTTCTGGCGCGGGATCGCAAGTGACGCTGTCGCTGGTGGGTTGAAGAGCGGAGGGCGGGTCGTTGTGGATGCTGGTCCAATTCAGCACCGAGGTAAGCCGTCGTTACTTGCTGGACTATCGTGTCACTTGAAGGCGGAACCGCCCGAAAACCTTCTATAAACTCCAACGCGTACGACTGCAGCGGGTCATCACATCTGCAATGCACTGAAAATGGGCCCTTCGCTCACTCGAACATCTTGCAGATCCATGTATTGGCTACATTTTTCGCGAAGTGCCCCATCTACCCTTCCATCTGAGGGCACCTCAGCCACGTACGCTCGTGATCCTGGGCGACACCTACGATCCCTCCGCGATCGTTCCGCTCATCGAATCACCAGACGTACTGTCCTCGCAACCTACAGACATGGTGATAGATACGAACGTCCCGGCGGCAGCACCGCCCACGGTCTCGCTACTCGTGCATGAGGCAACGGACTCATATATACCGTCGTCGATAGACCCGCAGGGACGCACAGGGCGGAACCGGTCCGAGGCGAGCGTGTTCAAGAAGACGCTCGAGCGGGGGCATAGCACGCCCGAGATGGCGGGTGCGTTCGCGCGGCGCATCGGCGCACTGAGGGTCGTGCTAAACCATATTGGTGCTCGGTGAGATGCTCGCTCGGCGGCTATGTTTTCTCGTCAGTGAGGGTTATGCTGACGGTTTATGGTCAGGTTTCCGGCACCCGACCACTCAGGCTCGTATGCGGACAAGTTCCGTCGGGCGACAATGCGCGAGATCGAGCGGCAGGCGACGGAGGCGTGGCAGCCGCCACAGGACGTGTACGCGCAGGCGGCGTTCGACTTCATGCGCGTTGTCCTTCCTCCGCATTTCCGGAAAATAGCGCACGTGTCCGAAAGCCATTCGTCATATGCTGATGTAGCTATTGCAGAAGTGAGTGATAAGCTCCAGGAGTCTGAGCAAGTGCATGAAAGAGGATCGCAGCACTCGGGCGAGCAAGGTTCGAGAGAACATGGGAGTATCGTGGTTGACGCTGCAGACGTCAGCCAGCACGACCGTAGTAGGAGAGAGATAGTGCAGGCGGACCACCATGCGGGAAAAGGTGGAGACCACGTGGCAGCAGAGAACGGAAAGCGGAGGAGAGGTGAAAAAAGCGCAAGGCGGTATGAGCATGGAGGAAGTAGAGGACCGGGTGGTTCTGGGCATAGGAGCGACTCACGACAGAGGGGAGTCGATGATAATGGAAGGCGATCTGTGAACGACCAAGGGAGCGGGCGGGGCTCAGCGAAAAGACCGCGACCAAAAGTTTGAAGGATTTTTCAGACGCAGATTAAGCTTGATCTCATGTACTCTACGAGAATTTGGCGACTTGTGCGACTGTCTTACCAGCAAATATCTTGATTGCCGAGCTTCAGGCGCACCTTGTTATATAGTCGAACGTGGTGCTAGATCATAGAAAGTTACTTTACTGTGTCGGCTAGGTGACCGGGACGGCGTCCTATTTGATCTGTCAACGGGTTGTTTACTCTGCACGTCTTATTATCCGTGATTCAAGGCGTGAAAATAACACAACCGGCTCTAGACGCAGGTCGGACAACTCGTTTGGGGACCTTCTCTGTTTTTTTGGGAGAAGCTTAGACTTCATACTCATCATCAGCACCCATTTCCCTTGCTTTCCTATGTGATATTAAGATGATTGCAAGATTATGATATTATAATTCAATTACCTTCTGTTCGTCTCTCACGATTCACGCCGAACGGGATCTGGCGTTGGAAGAAAGTATGTCGACCAATTAGTGTTGTTCAACGTTCAGGGCCCAAAGCCCTACTTTGGGCCGGGCTTTTGACGGCTGGGCCGGGCCTCAGAGCCGGGCTGGGCCGGGCTGAGCCCCGGGCCTGGTTGTGGTGTTCGGACTCACCTTACTGATGCGTAGGCCAGCACGAAATCTGTCAAAAACCCGGACGCAAGTGAGGCCTATTATAGACGTCATAACACTGTGAGTAGACATGCAATGATCTTGCAAAAATACTGACATTTGATACAATACCCTTGAGCATGACATGACATCATGCATCTGTAATAGGCGATCGACCTAGTATTTGGTCTCAGCAACGGTCAGTGACGGTGGTACGGAAGTGACAAATAAGATACATATCAGGCAATGTATTAATCCGGCCCAATACGGTACGTTCAGCATATTGAATATAGACGCCCAAAAGCCCCGGGCCTAGGGCCCGGCTCGGGCTTGCTGAACCCCAAAGCCGGGCCCTCTAGGAAAGCTTTTCAGGGCTTGGGCCGGGCTTTTGGCGGCTCGGCCGGGTATGGGCCCGGCAGGCTTGGGCCTCACTGCCCGGCCGTGGACATCACTACGACTAATACACGCTCGAATTTAATGAAGTCTCAAGTATCTACGATCTCTTCCGCCTGCTATAAACATAATTTCACCTCCAGGGAGCGTAAAAATACTACAGGGAAGCATAAATATGTCTGCTACAGCCGCAATAGCTCCGTGTCAGTGCCCTCTGGCATATGCGGGTCTGTGGAGTAATAGTCACAATCTCCCGCGTGTGGTCTTAGTGATACGCTTGCGCACCTGGATCATCTATTATATACCGACTAAGCCAATTCATGGCCAAAAAATTGTCTGCGAGCAAGCGTTGCGCCGACACCCCTGGCGGCACTTCAAGTGGGAAAACGCTTGAATAACTGTACAATGGACTACATATCGTGACATAGGTGCTATTCATAATAAAGCATAATTCTCGTGCTGAAACTGGCCATACTGATAAAACACCTAACTGCACAAACCATTATCCTGACGCCGTCTTGCTGTAGACCATCGTGAGAAGGCTTTCTCGATGTGAGAGAAAACGAGTTTCGCTTGATAGCCGATCTTATGGCGCTTGTAAAAGGTATCTAGGCTCAAAAGGAAAGCAGCTCCTCCGTCACCCTTCGATAGCTTCGATCCGATGTTGTAGATAAAGAATTGGGGAGGAGCATGAGATTTGAACCAGCCTGACGTTTCGAGTTTTCTTGGAAAAGCAGTATTCTCTTCGGATTGAGGAAGGTCGCTACTGACAACAATGCAGTATTTGTAAACCGGGCTCTTGCTCACTTCGAGTGGATCATTGCACGACTGTATAGCAGCGTGAGGATTGCATCACTTCGTTGCCTTGTCCTTGTACTCACCAAGTCCACACCGATGGGGACAATAGACCCCTTGTAGCATTTCTCGACGACTTGAGGCTCAGGTATAAACGCAATGTAACCCCGATCCCATAAAATGTGAATGTCCGCTCTCACTGTGTGATGTACGGATTAGGGTTAGATATATCTAGATAATGGTATAGACTCACGCGACAGAATATTGAAACACGTGTTGATATTGAAATCGGACATTCCACACCACGCTGCCAGGTGCTTACGCTACATAGCGAATCCCGGTCAGAGGCACGCGAGTATCGTCAACAACTATAAGTGACTCACCATAGTATCTGTGGTTGCTCGGGGAACTATATGGCAGCCTTGTATAGATTCGTTTCGTTGGAGGCTGACCCAACACCGTCTTGCAGTTCGCACCACCCGGACAGGGTTCAGGCTTGCAGGCACATATATAGTAACGCCTGAGAACCAGGGTTTGGGCGGCGTCGACAACAAGCCTCTCGGGCCGATTGCAGCTGTTGCAGAAGACCCAAGCGCATAAGCAACTCCGCGCAGCCTAGAGAATGAAAGTGCAACAACGTACCTTTACGCCGCTCAGGCGTCTTCGGTATGCCTGGCGCAGGGGTGATAGGAAGAGAGCTATGAGCGAGCTAAGCGATTGCGTCGCCATTATCAACCATGTTCACTAACCTGGGTCCGAGTGGGTTGTCTACCTTCTGTCTTTTCACCGATTTCTTCTCAAACGGTGGTGGCGTGGGCGCTGTCCACATCTGACACAATATCCGAACGTAACGCAGGATGGCCCATGCATCTGCTCTGATTCCTTTCCTTTTGTAGAAATCCTGGAGGTTTTCATCCCATGATTCTCGACTCTTATGCAGCAGCTTCAAGCCAGCATTTAAGATCAGGTAGTGTGGCCTGACATGAGTCTTGAAAAACTGGAGCTTGTCAAATCCGTAAGCAAACCCAGCGCAGATGGAAGTTTTGTTTGCTTGAGCCGCATCGGTAAAACGGCCTCTGAACCAGAGTTCTTTGTGCGGGATCACACAAACCTCAATGGTCTCTAGTTTGCCCAGGAACTATGCGATGCAAGTTGTAGCGACAATTAGCATCAGCCGTAGATTATTGTATTTCAGCGGCTCACCTCCTCAACACTATGATCTCCGCCTGTCAGCCATTTCTTGTAGAACGACTCAATGATTTTCGGATGTGGTAGTATCATGAGCAAACCGCGATCCCACAGTACATGCAGGTCGGCTCGCACTATATGCAGTTAGGGCAACGCGTACTGGTCACTCTTGGAGAACGAAGACTTACGAAAAAGGAGGTTCAAGTGCGAGTCGAGGCTAAACACTTCTTTCAACGCCCACGATCGTTCCAGATGCTTAAGCTGTGCATGCACAGTATCAGAGTTGCAATTTATACGCAAAGGCTGACTTAGATTTTTCACCGACCTCGGAATGATATGTGGCGCGTTGCACCACATGACAGCACTGGATGGATTTGTCACGGAAGCCCGTGACGAGGCAGGCACCCTCACTTGGAGATTTATGAGCTGCTCTCCGCCGTGCATCCTCAACAATGGCAGCCTTATGGTCCACTCTGCGATTGGGAGTAGTCCCGGCCGGTGGCGTTAGCTCCATCTCTGGATCATAATGTGGGTCCTCTTCTGACGATCCTCTCTTCCTTTTTTCAGGCTTGGTCCCATCTTCAGAGTCACTGGACTGCCCGAGGTGTTGGGTGGCCGGGACAGGTTCTGAGTGAAATAGACATCGATAACAAGTGGCTGTTGAGTGGCGAGAACCCATACCTGGGATTTGTCCGGCTAAAATTTTGGTGTACAGCCTTGTCATGGGCCTATTGTCCATGGATAGAATATATGCGGAGAAGGAGTGAAGAGCGAAGGTGCAGGAAGAGATGGCGAGAGTGTGTGGCTGGAAATAGCAGAGTCGATATTGCACAGAGTGTGGCTGAAAGTAGCAGAGTTGATGTTGTGTTGCGAAGGAAGATCACTTCCCGAAGACAAGCCAGAAACGCCATTGTGTTCAAGTTTGGTTGTTGTGGCCATGATCAAAGCGGAACGCTGACTGGCAAGCTCCGGAGTATTACCTAATCTGGGGGGCCAAGCGACTGGGCCAGATGAGTCCTAGAGGTATATCATGTTCTTAAGATTCAAATTCACCGCTTTGGACACGCTACGCGGCAGCCACATAACAAAACATGCTATTTTCCAGCTAGATTGAAACTTCGCGGTCAGTCTGAGGGCTGTTCGACGAAGATGCACCCACCGCACATATATGATTCTCAAAGGCAAATTCTTTCTGTCATTTACACAACTATTGTCCCCTGTTTTGCTCAGCTAACTTGTCTGTTCGCTCCGGGATGCTTAACCTGCCCGCTACAGCGACCCATGCTTCTCGGAAAACCACTAATCATGAAATGGACACCAAGGCTACAAGTGACGGCCCTTGAGACGTTCCAGTAAAGACTAGAATGGACGCTGCTTTTCGCGTTATCTTATGGGGCTACTAACATGTCTTATGCCGAGTAGAGCACCCAGAAAGCTTGTACGCACCATGCAACACTTGCGAGCAGCATTAGATAAATCAATATGTATTCTAATGACAAGCACAGGAGGTCAGATACGGATACTCTGACACCGTGAATTACCGACGTACTGCCCGCTGGGTATTTTGTGCCAGTGCTAAGGAAGACTTTATGTTGAGAAAGCGGCAATTCGATCACCTTGTAGTACTCTCGGTCGAGGTAGCTATTTTCATTCTATATCAACTTGAATGAAGAATGCGAGAAAGAGGGCGGCAATCTAGTAGAAAACATAGACATTGATCTCTGTAGAAGTGCCGTCAAATAGCAGAGTCAAAACAAACTGACCCTAGTCTGCTCGCTGGCAATCTCACGCAAATGCAGTCTACCCCGGCATTGGAGCAAAAGGGGCGCTATATTGGATGCATAGGGGGCTATATCACAACTGTAGTCCGTGTCCGAGGGGGCGTACATGCGCTGAGAATGATTGGAGTATACATAACTGGTACTCCGGTTCGACGTGCTTGACGTCGGATATCTCCGAGAGCAATGCTGACTAAGCAGCCGTCTAGAGGCACGGTGGCGCGCGTTCTTGGTCCAAACCACCACTATTCACACTGAACTCGCGACATACTCGGTGCAACAATGAAAACTTTCATCGGTGATTTCGTTTTATTAGCCCATAATTTTGCTGCTGGGCACTACAGACGTGATTTGAGGACTCCTGAGCTTTCGGACGACTCTGGCAGCGACTATTCATGCGAAAGCTCTCCCCGCACTGCACCTATTCCTATACTTGACGCCATCCCATCTATTCGCTCCGAGGATAGTCTCGTGCATATACCCATTGGCGACTACAAGACTATGAAAGTCGTTCGTCCAGATGCGATCGACCCACTCGCAGGCAGCCAGTGTCCGTTGAAGCGAAAACATCACCTGGACACAAGAACTGACGAAGCCCATACAAAGAGAGTGCGGATGTCTGGCACTCTGAGCGAGACGTCTAAGGTCAAGGACGATATACCCATGCGTGACCGGACGAACGTCAGGGTCGTTGAATCAGATGTGGTCTATGTCCACAATCAACGAGACTCGCCGCTCGAAAGCATCCCCCGTCCACCGAAACGAAAATGGTGTCCAGACACGGCAACTGAAAAAGTGCGCACAAAGAGAGTGCGAATGCCTGGCACTCCGAGTCATGCGTTCGAAGTCAAGGATGGCATTCCTTTCGGACCTCACCCGAGATGCATGATTACGGGATGCGTGTCTGCTGAAGTGGAGGCGTGCTATATCCTGCCTCCAGACGTGCCACAGCGATCGGTGAGTGATTGAGAGTATTCAGTCGGTTGTGTGACTAACAAAGTGACTCTGAAGATCGACTCCATCACACACTTGCATACTGACTATAACGTCTTACGTTGTAACATGCCTACAAATATCATATTCCGTGCGTACTTGCTCGCGCCAGGTCTACTTTCTCCTCACTTATAACTCAACCGTAGTTCGACGTGATCTCCGCATACTCTGGGAAACAAACCGCCTATTAATGATACCCCGTCCCGAAAATATACACGACCCCGATACCCGCTCTGTATGTATCACACGCCCTTTCAAGTGATCATACTGACAGCAAAGTAGGCCCACAAATACCACGTCATCGTAGAGGGCGAGCACCCTCCCGACTCGTGCATACCCATGGGTTGTATCATTATACCTTCAGTCACGACTGTTCCTTGCTCCTATCTCTCGCTCGGGTGGCACGAATTGAACACCAACGTTCGCCTGATGATGTCTCGAGCGGGCCAGCATTTCGTTAAGCGACCATTCCACTACCAGCATGTGTTGTCTATGGACGCTCTTGTGCATATACCCACGATTAGGCTCGACCGCCTAGATGCGGTCGACCCGGCATTCTCCCGCACTGAACAAGAATTGCCACTCGAAGGCACCCCCCGTCCGCCGAAACGAAAGTGGTGTCCAGACACGACCGCTGAAGAAGTACGTACGAAGAGAGTGCGAACGTCAGGCACTCCGAGTGGCGAGTTCAAAGACAAAGACAGCGTTCCTTTCGGCCCTCACCCGAGATGCATGATCACCGGCTGCGTGTCTCCTGAGGTAGAGCCGTGCTATATCTTGCCTCCCGACATGCCTCAACAATTAGTAAGTGACCGAGAGTTCAGTCAGTTTTATAAGTTATATAGCTAACAAGGCAACTCTAAAGATCGACTGCACGACATTCGGAATGCGTACCGATTACAACACCTTCCGCTGCAATATGCGTGCAAATATTATATTCCGTACGTGGTCGCTCTTGTTTGGCTGTCTTCTCTTGCCTCACATGTAGCACGCAGTCCGACGCGACCTTCGAGAACTTTGGGAAACGAACCGCTTGTTGATGATACCCCATCCTGATCACTTGGAGAATCTCGAATCCTGTCCTGTGTGTATTCTCTGGCTGTCTTCATCGATCGCCATGCTGACGACCGAGCAGGTCTACAGATACCATGTCATCGCAGAGGACGAGCACCCTTCAGACTCGTGCACGTCCACGGGTAGTTCCATGACACCTTCAGTCATGATAGCCCCATGTTCATATCGCTCGCTAGGATGGCACGAGTCGAGCGCTAATCTCCATCTGATGATACTTCGAGCAGGCCAGAAACTTAATAAGCGGCCGTTCCACTACCAGCATATCCTGAGGGATCTACTGCCTCAGAAGGAGGTAAATCATGCATACAGCATAATTCAACTGCATACGTCGTGGACGTGCCCCTTCGCCGAGGGTTCTTTACACGATAGGCGGCTATGGGCAACAGGCGAACCCGCTGATTTCCCTGATGACTATTTCGACTTTCCCCCCAAGAAGCGGTATTGTTCTCCACTATCGGATGACGACAGCATTCGGTTTCCTCGTGGTGCTCCTGTAGCGGAATCAGGAGGCATCGCCCGCACGGCTAAGGAAAGGGCTAAATGGGAAGCCAGTATTCGTCAGTGGTTTCGTGGTTGCGAGCTACACGAGTGGGCGACGGGGCCGTTTGCGGAACCCAAAGATACAACGTTGGTTGAGTATAGACGGGAGGAAGCCGGCAGCGTATCGGCTGTTATAGAAGAGCTTTGGATGAGCGAATACTACTACTCAAGGTATGTTCCCTGGTGGATTTGGATGTCACAACTGTGACTGATTTGGTCTCGTCAATGTATCGCAGAGACGGCCCTGGTGACAATTCATGACACCCAACCAGTTGTCACCGATACCCATCGTGTCCTTACTGCCCACGGGTGGTCGCTTGGAGACCATCGTCCGCTGACACCGTCGTCATAACTGGACGACTTATGGCTGTCACGGCCATCGTGTTGACGTAACCACCGGCGGCCCACATGTCCGCATATACTTCGCGGACCTCCCCATAGAAGTCGCGAACGCATCAACCTTAGCATCCTCGGCCTGCATGGATGCGGTAGAGCCTGCACCCTCATGATGCGTGGTGATCACCAGCAGATGGCTGGTGGTCGGTTGCCGGACGTCAGTGGCTGCACCCTCATTCCTAGTGTCGTTCTCCTATCACATCTGTCAAGTGCTGCTTACATTGTGACTCTAGTTGCAGCAGTGTTGTATAACTACATTGCTCTGCGTTCCACTAACTGACATATGCATTGGAATGTGCCATCTCCACTTCCGATGGTAACGTCTGGTGTGTTTGGCCTGCGTCCGTGTCAATTTAATTGCCGATGTAAGTGTACAAAATTTTGTTCTTTGAATCTCGTCATGGCCTGAACAATGCGTCATTCATGATATGATTGAAATGTGATGTGGGTACCATGAATGCAGCTGAGGTATCGTTACTGGGGCCTTAGCTATCATCATATTATAAAATCAAAGGGCCACACAAGTAAGGGGATAAGCAAAGCACCGAGGTCGTCAAAATCGCAGTAAGGGGTGCGATGAATATCGCAGGTGAATAACAGGAGAGCCCTATATAGCATGCGGGAGAGCACCGCGAGGTTACGAGACCGCTGGAACGCGCCGCACGTCTGACCCACCGGGAAGGACGGCCGGCGTACACATTTCAGGCCGCGACGGATGCGGGCAGGGGTGCGCTACTTGCAGGCTATCGAGTGCCAGGGGCGTAGACGGTAAGCTTGTATCGCTGATGGTGAGACCAGCCAGGGTTATTGAAGGTCAAGCACGCCTTGGGCCACGCATCGCGCGAAGCGGACGCCGCTTTTCGGGGTGCCTTCCAGCCCATAGGTCTAGTGCTCGCTATAAAAACGCGGGAGGAGCATGCGCGCGACGACGGCCTGGAGCGGCGAATGCGACGTCGGGCCTCGAGAAACTCCGCGTTGCGTCCCGTATCCACGATGCTGGCCGGTTGTGGGTCGCACTGCGGTGTGCGGGGAGGAGGGGGCCGAAGTTGGAGCTGAAGACCGGGCTCGAGGCAAGTAGGCTTAGGCAAGGAGCGGACGTTTAGGGTGTCAGCCGCCTCACGCAAGCTGAGGCCGCGGGTGCTGCTTGGGATTACACGAATGAGAGAGAGAGAGAGAGCCCTGTTCTACGGTATCGGCTTGGTTCATTGAGAATGACACGAGCAGCCGCCCGTGGATCCGGGCACACGGCAGGCGATGAGTGTCCGCCAGAGCCTGAGGAAGGGAGTGGTAGTGTCGCTGTTTGCATCAGTCGTCGTCGCGGGTGTTGAGCACGCTCTGCGTCACATATATTTGCAGCATGCAAAGGCCCAGGCACACCCTGGACCTCGGGCAGGGCACCTCCGGCAGGACATATCGAGAGCCGTGGATGTAGCACACCATCGTACTCATCGCCGCTCGCGTCGAGGTGTTGGTTACTGGCTCCTGGAAGCTGAGACAGAAAGCCTTTATGATAATTCCTCATCTGAGCAAAGTCGGGATCCCAATGTGATCCACGTCCGTCGTCCGCCCAAAGCCACATACAATGACTCAGTGATCTAGGCACGGGCCAAACGTACTCCGCCGTCAACTCGATCCATCTCCAATCTCATAGCTGGATAGTCCGCTCTCCGGCCCACGCGAGGCAAATTTTCGATGGTTGTAATCTATCATCATATCAAAGTCTTTGTAAGGACTACGAGAGGGAGACGAGGTACGGCGCGAGGAACACAGCGCCGAGAGCCGAAGCCCCTTAGTAGAGTTGTAGAGTACGAGATTAGGATAGAACGTCGGGCTTCGAATGATCGGTTCGGAGGCGAGACGCGAGACAAATGAGAGTTAGAGGATGTAGAATTACTGGCGTTGACTCTGCGAGGATTCTCGAACGAATACTCGTAGCTTATATACATGAGCGACGGGGCTGTGCTACGGTACGTACAGTAAGCAACCGGTTTGTATCCGCGCTGCATTTCTATATACAAGAATTCCGCTTTGTTGTTACTCAGCTTCCGCGCGGGTACTTGGTCATAGCGAGCATGACCGGGCCAGAGTGTGACCGACGACGACCGGTACGCGACGACCATGACAGTCTTATAGTGCAATGAATGTATCCAAATGAACTGACCATTGAAATATCCAGCGGAATCCCTTCTTATCAAATGCTACAACATGAAAAAAAGAAACAAAGGTGGTGTATTGGATGACATAGGGGGCTATATTGTAACTCTCCGAGGTGGCGCACGCGCACTACTCCGGTTAGACGCGCTTGATGTCAAGAACGGTGCTGACTAAGCAACCGTCTAGAGTCACTGTGGCGCGCGTTCTTGGTCCAAACCCGTCCCTACCCACACCGAATTTGCGACATACTCGGCGCAACAATGAGAATTTTCATCATTAGTTTCGCTGCTTTATCTCGTATTGTTGCTGCTGGGCCTTACAGACGCAATTGAGAACTCCTGAGCTTTCGGACGACTGTGGCAACGACTCTGTTCACGCAAAAGCTCTCCCAGCACTGCATCTATTCCTATACTTGACGCCTTTCAATCTATCCGTTCTGAGGACAGTCTCGTGTATACATCCAGCGGCGACTACAAGATCGTTCGTCCAGATGCGATGGGCCTCATGAAGCGGAAACATCGCCTGAACACAAGGACTGACGAAGCCCATACAAAGAGAGTGCGGATGTCTGGCACTCTGAGCGAGACGTCTAAGGTCAAGGACGATATACCCATGCGTGACCGAACGAATGTCACGGCCGTTAAATCAGATGTGGTCTATGTCCACAATGATCGAGACTCGCCGCTCCAAAGCATCCTCCGTCCGCCGAAACGAAAATGGTGTCCAGACACGGAAATTGATGAAGTGTGTACGAAGAAAATGCGAACGTCTGGCTCTTCGAGTGACGCGTTCGAAGTCAAGGATGGCGCTGCTTTTGGACCTCACCCGAGATGCATGATTACGGGATGCGTGTCTGCTGAAGTGGAGGCGTGCTATATCTTGCCTTCTGACATGCCTCAGCGATTGGTGAGTTATTGAGAGTCATCATCCGGTTGTGTTGTTGACAAAGTGACTCCGAAGATTGACTGCATGACATCCTGCATGCGTACCGATTACAACATCTTCCGCTGCAATATGCGTGCAAATATTATATTCCGTACGTAATCATTCAAGCTTAGCCCCCTTCTCCTGCTTCACATGTAGCACGCAGTCCGACGCGACCTTCGAGAACTTTGGGAAACGAACCGCTTGTTGATGATACCCCATCCTGATCACTTGGAGAATCTCGAATCCTGTCCTGTGTGTATTCTCTGGCTGTCTTCATCGATCGCCATGCTGACGACCGAGCAGGTCTACAGATACCATGTCATCGCAGAGGACGAGCACCCTTCAGACTCGTGCACGTCCACGGGTAGTTCCATGACACCTTCAGTCATGATAGCCCCATGTTCATATCGCTCGCTCGGATGGCACGAGTCGAGCGCTAATATCCATCTGATGATATTTCGCGCAGGCCAGAAGCTCAACAAGCGGCCGTTCCACTACCAGCATATCCTGCGGGATCTACTGCCTCAGAAGGAGGTAAATCATGCATACAGCATAATTCAACGACATACGTCGTGGACGTTTCCCTTGATCGAGGGTTCTTTACACGATAGGCGGCTATGGGCAACAGGCGAACCCGCTGATTTCCCTGATGATTATTTCGACTTTCCCCCCAAGAAGCGGTATTGTTCTCCGCTACCGGATGATGATAGTGTTCGATTTTCTTGTGGTGCTCCTGTAACAGAATCAGGAGGCATCGCCCGCACGGCTAAGGAAAGGGCTAAATGGAAAGCTAGCATCCGTCAGTGGCATCGTGGTTGCGAGCTCGCTCGACACGAGTGGACGACGGGGCCGTTTGCGGAACCCGAAGAAGCAAAGTTGGTTGAGTATCGACAGGAGGAAGCCTGCGATGTGCTGTCTGTTATAGAAGAACTTTGGATGAACGAAGAATACTACTCAAGGTATGCTTTCTGGCAGGTTTGGGCGTGACAACTCTGTGACTGACTTGGTCTCGTCAATGTATCGCAGGAACGGCCCTAGGGATTGTTCATGACATCCAGCCAGATGTCACCGATACCCATTGTGTCCTTCACCGCCCATAAGTGGTCGCTTGGAGACCATCGTCTGCTGACATCGTCGTCACGATTCGACGACTTATGAATGTCACGGCCATCGTGCTGACGTAGCCACCGGGGGCCTCACCATAGTCGCAAGCGGATCGGCTTTGACATCCTCGGTCTGCATGAATGTGGCAGAGCCTGCTTCGCGGTGATCGCCAGCAGGTGGTCAGTGACCGGTCGTCAGTGGCTGCACCCTCACTCGTAGCGTATAGGCTTCCTATCACGCCTGTCAAGCGCAGCTCACGTTGTAATTCCAGCCGCGGTGGTGTTGTATAAGTACACTGCTCTGCGTGTCACTAGCCGGCGCACAGGCATTGGGATATGCCGTCTCCATCCCCGATGGTCAAATCTGGCGTGCTAGGCTTGTGTCCGTGTTAATTTGATTGGAGTTTGTTGAGGTACAGGTTGAGTTGTTGTTCTCTGAGTCTTGACATGGCCCAGACAATGCGTCATCCGGCAGGCGATGAGTGTCGACCGGAGCTGATGGGAGTGGGAAGGGGGAGAGGGAAGTGCGGGGTGCGGGGCAGCGTCGCATCAGCCGTCGCGGGCATATTATGAGTAGGTTCTGCGCCACATATGCAGCATGCGAACTGCGAAGGCCCGGGCACACCTCGGGCAGGACACTTCGCACATCGAAGAGCCGTCGACGTATATAGCACTAATCACCGTTCACCTCATCGCTGCTCGCATCGGCACCCTGGATCCTTCAGTATAATCAATATCATTTATTTGATATCTAGCCACCACGTTGGGTCCTGAGGCGTGGGGCATGAGGCCGAAAGCCTGTATGACAGATCCTGATCTGAGCACAGTCGGGATCCCGTCCAGATGTGATCCACGTCCGCCATCCGCCATCCATCGTCCGCCCAAAGCCAAACGCGATCGCTCGGTGTTGTGTTCGGTGATCTAGGGCACGGGCCTAACGGGGCCAGACGGACGCCGACGTCGACATGGTCCTGGGTGGACGCAGATCAGCGAGCGTTGAAATATTGACATGTTGACCAGCGAGCATATTGACATATTGCACATTGACCAGCGAGCATCGACTTGTTGACATGTTGACATGTTGTCATTGACCGGGCGGGGGCGACGGGGCGGTGCGCCTGCACGTCTACGTCGTGATCCCACCACGCCGCGCGCGACCAGCTCTCCCTTGCCCAGCTCGTCTTTGCCCAGCTCGGGGAGCCCTCGGGGACGGGGACGGAGGCGCACTGCCATGAACAATGGAACTGGCGTGCACCGCTCAGCGCTCAGCGCCACGGCGTGTCACAAGCAGGACCCAGGTTATCAAGGGTCCGCCGCTCGCTGTCGCTGCCCGAGCGCGAGTGCCCGCGATGGGCTCGCCACACCGTGAGCCGCTGTGCCCCAGCGCTCAGTTGGTGAGGTCTGGTCGTCTCCGAGCGGCGCAATGATACACGCACGCCTCAACTCCAAGCGCACCTCCGCGACATTGCCCGCGCGCCGCCTCTTAAAGTCATCATGCACGCAATGGTCCGATCGATCATCCGCTCCGGAAACAGGTGCATCGCATCGCGCATTACAGTGATTAATAATAGATACAACAACATGCGCTAGTCTAGGGGCCCGCGGCGCGACGCGGGAGGTATCACGGAACCAGACCAGAGGTGGGGCGTGGTGCCCTGGCGGCGGAGCGGGGGCAGGAGCGCAGATACATTAGAGGGCTGGCGGCGGACGCGCCGCGAGAATCGAGGGCTATGGGCGGGCTATGGACATGTATGAATACATCCGATGCTAAGGAGATGTAGATGAGCTGTAGTGTCCTGGGAGACGAGGCAATGCAATGGGAGACGAGGCGGTGGTCGGGTGGCGGGATCTAGATGACGTTGACGCTCTGCAGATGCGAGCGGAGAATACCCTCGCGGACTGCGGGGATGCGACGAAGTCAGGGGCCACAGGCAACGCGAACTACAGATATGCGTACCGCCGACGAGGATGGCTGCCGTCGATCTTGTGTCCTGGAGAGCGCGCTGTGAGTGAGATGCTGCGCCAACGGCACACGCGAAGCAGCGCTTACGATGACAGATGTTTCGTGCCAGTAAAACGCGCGCGCTTGCGGGGACAGCCGTTTCTGCAGCACCCTCCGGCAGTCAGTGGAGAGCTTGGCTGGGCGGGCGGGGGCGCACAGCACGTACGTGATATCCCCTAAACTTGTCCCGGAAGTCTGCAGTGCCTCGTCAGCGAGACCAGAGGGGTGCGCGGCGCAACGAGACTCACATTTCGTGACGTGTTGCACGTCATTTGGCTGATCGCCGTAGCTGGGCACGTACTTGCTCACGCGGATGCCCGCGGCGAGCGTCGCCTGTAGAATGTCCATCTACGTGCACGGTATCACGGAGCCATCATCAAGAGTTGCGTCGCGAAGCAGTGCGTGAGAGAACGAGATCCAAAGAGGGGCGCGCAGTGAGAACGTCGGATCCAATTGCAGATCGGCGTGCGAAAAGCACCACGCACCTTGTTCAGGAACAGGATGAGCGTTGTCTTGGAGAGCAGCGCGTTGCCGCAGATCTCCTTCCAGAGCATGATCGAGTCTTCCTGAGGCACAGCATCAGTGTCTGTGGGTATACGCGCGGGCCATCTGTGGCCGCCGTGCCCGAGAGATGCGGGAGAGGTTACGCACGAGCCTGTTCACCTTCGGGTCCTCCTCCAGCATCAGGTTGAACGCGAGCGGGGCGAGGAAGATGATCGCTTGCACGTCGTCAAAGTACGGGATCCACATTGGCCGCTGCAGCGCGGTCAGCGGGAAGCGCGGGACGAGTAAATAGACACATACGTTATTGCGGCTCCCGCCGACGTCGTAGATGTACCATTCCGACCCGGGCAGCGCACCTGGTGCATTGCCGCATTCAACAGCGGTGAATAAAACATGCACGCGTCACTTACCGCTCTCCATCGTGAACCGGTGCTCCTCGACGCCCAGCGTGCGTAACCGCGCACGCACGATATCGTCTGCGGACGACGCCCGGCTCAGCAACTGCGTGACACGACACAGTGGGCGTGCTACATACCGTCCGACGGCTCGTAGTTGAGCGTCGCGATGCGCGCTGCGTCGTTGAGGAAGCTGCCGGCCGTCAGCGCCGTGGTGAGTGTGTGACCGCGCGGCACTCACAAGCCAGGCATATCCTGCAGCCGCACGTTGTGCTTTTTGAGCACCGCGCGCACTACGGGGTCCTCCCAGAGCGCGACAATGTCGTCCTTGCATGCCGCGAGCACGGCCGTCGGGTCGTCGCGATCTGCCGTTCCCGGCCGCCGCTCCTTCTCTGCGGGCGCCGCGACGCCGCCGTTGGACAGCGACGCAAGCATGCTCTTCCAGCCGCTCCCCGCGGGCACGCATACGTCGTGCAGCCGCTCATGCGCCTCGGGGAACAACCGCTTGGACAGCTGCTCCTCGATGGGCAGGAGCGGCGACAGCCGCATGCGCATCTTGCGGTGTGCGTCGGTCAGGGGCGAGGTGGAGAAGCGCACGGCGGGTGGCGCGCGGCCGGCAACGCCCTTGCCCTTGTCTGGCCGCGATGCAGGCTGTGCGACAGACTGGTCCCATTCTTCCTGGAGGACCTCGAGGAGGCGCTTGATGGATCTGGGCAGGCGCGCGCAGGTGATGAGCAGCGTGGGCGCGTCGGCGAGACGAGAGCGACGTACCGGATG